>NW_024082092.1:16671-86327 GCF_003009895.1 Hyaena hyaena | reverse complement strand
GTGCAAACATATGATATTTGTCCTTCTCTGCCTGACTTATTTCGCTCAGCATAACACCCTCAAGGTCCATCCATGTTGCTACACATGGCCAGATTTCATTCTTTCTCATTGCCATGTAGTATTCCATGGTATAGATAAACCACATCTTCTTGATCCATTCATCTGTTGATGGACACTTAGGCTCTTTCCATGATTTAGCGATTGTTGAGAGTGCTGCTATGAACATTGGGGTACATGTGCTCCTATGCATCAGCATTTCTGTATCCCTTGGGTAAATTCCTAGCAGTGCTATTGCTGGGTCATAAGGTCAATAACAGCTATTGTTATTTTCCTGAGGAAACTCCACACCGTTTTCCAGAGGGGCTGCACCAGTTTGCATTCCCACCAACAGTGTAGAAGGGTTTATACAAAGCAAATGTTTTAAAAGGGAGAGGTGAACTTGAAGTTTTCCTTAGGAAAATGTCCTGAACCTCCCCAAATTCTATCATTATCTTCAAAGAATATTTCCTTATCTTCTACAGGGAAAAGCTAAAACTTCAGAGAAAGTTTCTGTCACATTTCTGACCTGATGGCATTGATAATATGCAAGAAAAATAGAAATGAAAGCAAATTATTTGTAGGAGTAAAAATATTAAATATATTATTTTGCCCTTTGAACATTAAAAGTTGTTTTACTCACATATATAGGGAACTTATTCAAACTTGTTTTAAGAATAATTTATTATAAGCATTTGGGACCTATAAATGTTTTTAAGTTCATTAACATATCATGACCTTGGAAAAAGAAGCTGAACTAATTCATGTAAGGTATTTCATGGTATTTTTGAGTTTTCATTTTAAACAAATACTAAAGCTACCTGGGGATTATTTTTCATGTAATTGTTTGAAGGCAAAACAAAATACAGTGATATAAAGGCCAAGAAGCTATTAAGAGAAGTCAAAGATTCATTGAAATATTTGTTCATTCATGTATTCATTTATCTGTGCAGGTATTTAAAAATATTTAGTGAGCAGCTATCAAACACTGGGTTCTGTTCTTCATAGAAAAAACAAATTTTAGGGGCACCTGGGTGGCTTAGTCAATTAAAGGTGGTTCATGTCATGATTTTGTTGTTCATGCGATCCAGCCCCATGATGGGCTCTGTGCAAACATCATGGAGCCTGCTTGGGACTCTCTTTCTCTCCTCCTCTCTTTCTCTTTGCCTCTCCCCCACTTGTGCATGTGTGTGCTCTCTCTCTCTTTCCCTCCCTCCCTCTCTCTCAAAATGAATAAACATTTTAAAAATAGAAAGCAAAATCTATGTTTGGATTTAATATCTACTCTCAAGGACTTGTAGAGATTGAGGGAGGAATAAATATCAGGATTAGGAACTCAGGAAGTGACCAGCTATGCACTGAGAATTAGTAAAGACTTCACAGAAAAGGAACTATTTGAACTCAGACTTGAAGAATTAGTGGGAGTTTCTCAGATAAAGAAGCAGAAAAGCACCTCAGAGAAGGAGTATGAAATGTAGGGCATGATTACAAAGGAAAGTGGCAGAGGACAGCACTGGTGTGAGTTGGGAGCAGATGATGAATGGCCTGGAATTGAACTTCAAGTCATAAAAGCCTGAGGATGTCAAATCTTTAAGATGACTCTTATATTATATATGAAAGATAAGGGAAAATAATGGTGCTATTTTTAATGTAATATTAATTTAGGGGAAATATATCTTTGAATATATTTAGTTCAAATACAGATGTTTTGGATTTCTGATAAAATATACAAGTATAAATATCTCAATTGCTATTAGAAAGAGGAACTAGAGTTCAGGGTAATATTAGGTACAGATCCAAATTTGGGAATTATTCTCAGAGAGATAATTGTTAAAGCTATGAGAGTCAATGAGCTTTTCAAGGTAGGCTGTATGAAAAGGGAAGAAAAGGAAACTATAGTCTGGATATTAGAGTCTATTTAAAAATTTAAAATATTATAATATCAAATATTCATTTAGTCTGTTTTTCCTTCATAAATTATTAAAGTGTTCTTGAGCATTGTCTATTCTTCTTATAGAAATGTGATAACATATAATTTTCATGATATTTTAATTTCTCAGAAATAGGATTATTTTATAGGTATATCATGGAATCTGTACAGACCCAACTTGCCATGTCTTTCTGGAAAACACAGCTGTACCTCTCTCACTGTGATCCCCCACCCTAGATTGGTGCTTAGTGGTCTAGAAAAAGATATACCCATATTTTCAGTAGTTCTTATATACAATAAAAACAGGAATGGAAATTTAACTTTGAATCTGTACCACAATACCTTCATCCACCTTGCAATGGAACTAAATAATAGCAACAGGATATGGGCAATGAAAATTTCTTTTCTATTTTATTTTTAAATAGAAGCTGGGGTGCCTGGATGGCTCAGTCAGTTAAGTGATACCTTTGGCTCAGGTCATGATCTCACTGCTCATGGGTTCAAGCCCCGTGTGGGGCTCTGTGCTGGCATCTCAGAGCCAGGAGCCTACTTCAATTCTGTGTCTCCCTCTCTCTCTGCCCCTAAACCCCTCATGCTCTCTCTCTCTCAAAAATAAATAAACATTAAAAAATTTTAAGTAGAAGCCAAAACATCTGATACTGTTAGAAGGAAGTTGCAGTAATATATCACTAGAGATACCAAAATAAAAATAAATACGGTTTGTATATTTTTTATCTGGCATTTAGCAATAAATATTGGCTTTGGAGTCCAGCACATGAGTCGAATCCTGACTTCATCACTAGATGTGTGTGTGTGTGTGTGTGTGTGTGTGTGTGGTGTGGACACATCACTTACTCTAATTCAACTTCAAAAAAAATGTTATTGTCTTTGAAACGAGGAAAGCAAAACCTACCTGCTATGTTTGCCGTGAAGATTGTATCAATAATGTATATAAAATGCCTGGTGTTGAGTTAGGAGACAATAAATGTTGATGACTATTTCCAAATGACTTCATATTCTTTAACAAGTAATGTGAATGGGCAAGAGAAAAAACCTTACGGGAGAATTGGTATGGTATTTTAAAGTCCTTACCTAATCCCACAAAACCAACATGGAGAGAACATGGGACACACCCACATGATCGATGGTGGGTGACTTAGAAAGTTTATAGTTGGGGCACCTAGGTGGCTCAATCAGCTAAGCATTTGACTTCAGCTCAGGTCATGATCTTCCAGTCTGTAAGTTCATGTAAGTTCAAGCCCCGTGTCAGGCTCTATGCTGACAGCTCAGAGCCTAGATCGTGCTTCAGATTCTATGTCTCTCTCTCTCTGTCTCTCTCTCTCTCTCTGTCTCTCTGTCTCTCTCTCTCTCTGTCTCTCTCTCTCAAAAATAAATAAATAAACATTTTTTTAAAAAAGAAAGTTTATAGTCAACAGCTAATGGCATACAGGTTGAAAACATTTTGGTCATAAAATGGCATGGACTCATCATTATAGATACTAATTTATTGTTTGATAATATTAAAAAGAAAGCCAAAGAATGAAGTACAGTTTAGATGATAGAGATCTTATAGGAAGAGGAGTAAGTTACATTCTTGCCAGAACTGAGGGAATACAAGTTCCTCAAGTAGCCATTTCTAAGAAATTTCAAAATAGACAAATATTTAAAGGTGCTGTTTTAAATAAGTGTAAAGGTTGGTTTGGTATGCTTTTGTTTTCTTTCTGGGTAAAAAATGTGATAATAAAGCAACAAAACTACATTAAAGATAAAGTAATCCTATTACATTTGTAGACTCACCATAGCTAACATCATGATATCCCTTGAGGTCTGGCTCCTACAAAATATTAGATTAGAAAGGGCAGATTCAAGCATTGAAGAAGTGTCAATTTGCCAGCTGGCCATCATGTGTTTGACGGGTGTTTAACAATGAGTATTGGCTGACCTCTGCTGAAGAACATGGATAGTATTTGGGTACCTGAGGCAACTGCAATCCACAAGTGAAAACACCATCTCTCAGATTTGTAATGGAATACCACGAGATGTCAAGGTGAGTCACATCACATAAATGTCACCTACTCTGACAGCATTCAGGACATCTGCCCGTGGTGCTTTTCTTCCAATTTTCTCCTTGTATAATGAAGCTACTCTAAGATGCCGGTGGGGACTGGCAGTCTTTTACAGTACACCAATAGAAATAAACATTTTATATTTTAAATCTGGCTCATTTGTTATAGCTTAGGGCAGATACTGAATCTCAATTACTCTTGATGAGAGCAAAACTCACTTTATACAGCTACACAGAAAAATGAACCTAAAAAAGGACATGAGTAGCTTTAAAGTACCCTCTATTTTTTTAGAGTTTTAAATGTCATTATTTATTATGTTTCAAGACTGTGTCTTCTTTGAGCAGTATAGCTTCACAGCAAAGCTGAGAGGAAGGTACTGAGATTTTCCATATTCTCCATACCCAAGACCTGCTAACCACTTTCCATTATCAACAACCCCTACCAGAGTGATACATTTGTTACAATGAATGAACCTCCACTGACACGTAATTATCTCCCAAAGTCCATAGTTTACATTATTTATAGTACTCTCTTGAAGATGCATTCCCAGTGGAACTGCTGAATTGGGGTTTTATATTTGTCCATTATTTTTAGTAAAGATAGATAATTTTAAGTTATCATTTTTAGCAAATTCTATATTCTAACAAGCAGACCAACACATTACAACACATTCTCTAATATATTTCCAAATCATAATTTTTTTTTTTTTACTTTTTCTTGTCTATAGGGTTTTGCTTATTTTTGGTTTTTTGTCTTAAATGCCCTTTCTTTAGTACTGTGATTAAATCATTTGTCTTTCTTTAATTATTCTGGACTCTCTCCTTTTTTCTTCTACTACCCAGATGGCTACTTTATGTTTGCTGATTTCCATGGCAAGTACTTGTCAACACACTTCTGGTTTCGTTTCTTCTGCTCCTTTGTGCTCAATTTATTGGATTACATTTGTCAGTTTTGTCTTTTTTTTTTTTTTTCATGGTCTGCTTCTCTTACCTTGTCCTGTAATAGTCTTATTGTCCAGCCTTCCATTCTGTTTATTTTTCTACCCTTCTCCTATTTTTCCTTTCACCCTTGGTATCTTCCATGTGACCATCTTTATCAATATCTAATCAGTAATTCTTCCCCTTTATTTTTCCTCTTTCATTCTTTTTACATCCCTTTTACAGGGACTTGCTTGTATGCCATCTAGGCCATCCCTTTATCCTTACATTTCTATAATGATTTCCATGTCATTGCTTCCCCTTCAGCTTTCTTCATTCACATTTGAGAGGTATTTATTAAAGTTCACTATGTGCATACAACATACAGACCTGAAGATAGAATGACATAGACCTTGCTTTCAAGAATTCCTCCATCTAGAAGAGATAGACGCAGACACAGAAATCAGCCAATCATTAATAATGTATAAAGTGCAGAGATAACTGACACAGGGTTTGATAGAAGCCCTAGAGAATGGTGCTATGGGTTGGGGGACGGTGGAAAGAAGAAAAGAAAAACTCTCAGATGATGTGTTATGTCAGCTAAGTCTTGAGGGAAAAGTATTAAGTGGTGGGAAGACCTCTCTAGGTAGAGGAGTGGTATAAAAAAAAAAAAAAAGAAAAGGCTCAGAGATGTGAAATATCATTTGCCATAAGGAGATATGTAAGCAGTTAGGCATTGCCTGAGTGTAAATGGTTGCAGAGAATGTGCAAAGGAACTTGGGGAGCAGAAAATGGCTTCACTGTAGAGGGAGTTATTTGCCATAGTGAGAAGCATGAGCAGGAACAGCAACCTTGGATGCATTTGAAGCAGAAAATGTTCATAATCAGATTATCATTTTGACTGTATGTATACTGTTTCATGTACTTAGAGGATAGGTTCAACGGATATAAGAAAGGAGCTAGGGATCTAGTTGAAGACTACCTTATGAGAATCTCCATCAGGGTGACAATCTTCTGATAGGAAGATCAGAGAAAGCATATTCAAGAATTATTTCAATGTAAACATTGGCAGAGCTTAATTGCTAATTGATCTAATTGATTCTAGGGGGACGAAAGGGAGAATGAGTCTTGGGATCTACATTTGGTGATCAGATGGACAATGATGTCAAAAGCTAAGAGAGGGAAGATGCAGAGGAACTAGCTCATCATTTGTTCTTTCTCCTTAACACATCTTCCAACATTTTTAATAACTGCATTTTTTAAGGGCACTATAATTTTTAAAGCTCTCACCCATCCATTACTTCATTTAATCCTCACACGAATTCTCTGAAATTGATTGAGCAGGTAATATCCACAATTTTCAGATAAGAGCACTGAAAATGCCTTTCCTCAAATGTATATTCTAGTGACAGCAGGTTTTTTTAAATGCTCAAAATGTTTTCAATTAGCCTCACATCCTAGTCTGGCTGTCAGGCTGGGGGCGTCTACTCCAGCCTGGGAAAGACAGCCATGCAGGCACTGCCTTCACAAACATGAACAAGTTTAAAGAGGACGATTCTCATCAGATGTATTCTAACTCGTGGCTGTCACAGTAATGCATATTGTTTAGTGCCTCCTCCTACAAAGGGAGTTGTCCTCCCCCTCAGAAGGAACACCTTCAAATAAAAGGAAGCTTATCAATTGGCTTAGAATTCACCTTTAATAAATATACACTTCATATACACATAATATTTTCCATACCATGTTTTAAACATGTGTTACAGATAGGCTTAAGACTATATTAGTGACTCCTGGATTCAACCCAATAATCCCCTCACATTTGTTGTTCTCTTTGTGTGTGTGTTCCTGTAGAATTGTATTACAGACACACATGCTATTTTAAAAGCACTGTGTAAGTGGTTGGTATAAAAGGAAGGCTTCTGTTGGGGCACCTGGGTGGCTAAGTCCATTAAACTTCAGACTTCAGCTCAGGTCATGACCTGGCAGTTCCTGAGTTTGAGCCCCATGTTCGGCTCTGTGCTGACAGCTCAGAGCCTGGAGACTGCTTGAGATTTTGTGTCTCCCTCTCTCTCTGCCCCTCCCCTGCTTGTGCTCTGTCTCTCAAAAATGAATAAACATTAAAAAAAATTTAAAAGAAAGCCTTCTGTGTTCTCCCACCCAGGCTGAAAATGAGAGAAATCACTTTCCTGGTAGTAGTAATAACACAGGGGAGTTTGATGATAACAGAAGCCGTCCCTGCACCGCACTCGTGTTCATTTCTAATGGGAGATAAACACACGTGGGAGGCAGCACACTGCACCGTGAACTAATTCCCCTCAATGTATTTGAATCCACTCTGCTGTGAGAAGATATCATTTCATCATACCTTACCCCATATTTCTAGGTTGTTTACACTCTGAGGATCCTTGTATTAATGGAATCCTTGCTTTTCCTTCTCATTACTATTAAGATTATGTTTAGATTTAAGATCTAGATTTAAAATGAGGATACATAATATGAATTGAGTATTTATTTGTATGGTAGGCAAATGAGGAAGAGAAAATGCATTGAATTATGATTCCTGTGAGGAGCTTGGCAATGGCCTAACCTCATAAACTAATTGAAGGGACCTGTCAAATTATACTGCACAGCATAAAATCATGGACTGCAAGTGAGAAATAGATCAGAATTAATCTGAGTGTTGCTTACCCTGTCTGGCGTTTGTTCTTTTTACCAGATATATTCTCAAACTATCCTGACGCAGAAGGGTATAATAATCTAGAAAAGTGAGATTGTCCAACAGCATTTTTCGATAAAGATCTAGAATTTTTCTGATTGTGTTAAAATTTGGAACTACTCTTTAAATTCTATATATCATTATAATGTCTCAATAATATAGATCAGGTCAAATAATTCTCTTTTCTAAACTCGATAAACTCTGTTATGTATATGTGAATAGTTTTAACAAAAGTAAACCCAGGAAGTAATTAGAATAGTCATTCTAAAACTGTAATCAGAAATACCTGGGGAGCTTACTTTTGCCCCTTAGATTTATTGAGTCTGAGTAACAGGGTATAGTGATTGAGAATATTTAAGCTTCCCAGTATATTCTGCTGTGAACTGATTGAAAAATACCAGCTTGAAATGCATGTTTAATATTATTCATCTTCATGTGGAGAAAGTAATAACATATACAAACTCCCTGTGTAGCATGCTGGCACCCTATGTGTTAATACTAAATATACACCTATGTGCTTGTTTATCTATAAAGCACCTTTGGATGTTTTCTCATAGAGGACCAGCGATCAGGTTGAGATAAAAGAGGCATTTATTTTTGACTCTATAAACTTAATCCATTTATAATACTTGAAATTATTTTTCACTAAGTTCCAGGTTATGAATATGTATGTGTGTGGGAGAGTGAGAGCTTATGTGGGGGATGAGTCTGTGGGTGTATATATAATCAATGAATATAGAATATATATATAATAGCTAGTTGAGTTCATCTGGACACCAGGTAAATTTTGATTTCTCTTTAGAAAATTCTGTTTTCAGGGTGCCTCAGTTGGTTAAGAGTCCAACTTCGGCTCAAGTCATGATCTCATGGTTATTGGGTTTGAGCTCCATGTTGGGCTCTGTGCTGACAGCTAGGAACCTGGAGCCTGTCTTTGGATTCTGTATCTCTCTCCCTCTCTCTACCCTCCCCTGCTCACCCTGTCTCTCTCTCTCAAAAATAAATAAAACATTTTAAAACATTTTTAAAAAAAGAAAATTGTTTTCAGTCTTTAAAAATCCCATCAGTTAATATGCACAATAGACAGTCTTTTTTTTTTTTCTTTTTACAAATAGTTTATTGTCAGACTGATTTCCATATAACACCCAGTGCTCATCCCCACAAGTGCCCTCCTCCATGCACATCTCCCCCCTCCCCCGCACATCCATCAGTCCTCAGTTTGTTTCTCAGCATTCAAGAGTCTCTCATGGTTTGCCTCTCTCCCTTTCCCCCACCATTTCCCCCCTTCTTCTCCCCCATGGTCCTCAGTTAAGTTCCTCTTAATCCTCTTATACGTGCAAACATGATATTTGTCCTTCTCTGCCTGACTTATTTCGCTAAGCATAACACCCTCAAGGTCCTTCCATGTTGCTACACATAGCCAGATTTCATTCTTTCTCATTGCCATGTAGTATTCCATTGTATAGATAAACCACATCTTCTTGATCCATTCGTCCATTGATGGACACTTAGGCTCTTTCCATGTTTTAACTATTGTGGAGAGTGCTGCTATGAACATTGGGGTACATGTGCTCCTATGCATCAGCATTTCTGTATCCCTTGGGTAAATTCCTAGCAGTGCTCACAATAGAGAGTCTTACCCATACTTCATCTCTATCCCATCCCTAACCCCTGCCGCATAATTAAATATTCATAGCATTTTCATGATAAGACAGGCCCATCGTTTGACTATGGGAATTTAAGATAACTGACATATGGTTGCTACCCTCAAATGCTGGCAGTAAAAACATAAACAGGTGAAAAAATATGTGTAATATAAACTTATCCCCAAATACTTCATCTAAAAAGATTTAAATGTGAACTAAAAAATTCTAAGAGTCTAATATGCTTATTATAAAGGAGAGGGTGGAAAATACTGTTTATTATCCTTCTACCACTAGTCTTCTGTCTCCTATATGAGATAGTAACCTATTTCCTCCCAATATTTTGTTTGTTTGTTATTTGTAAATTTTGTGCTTCTTCCATAGTACTATAAGATTTGTTTTGTCTTTGGATTATTCCAAATTCATAGTGGCTACCGAGATACCACCTAATGGTTGATGGGTAGGGGGAGAAAGGAAAGGCGTTTGGAGGACTTTATGTCTGTATTCTTATTATGCCACTTTTCTGGGATGTTCCTTTCATTCTCCACCTGTATCATTTTTTGCTTTACAGTCTCCTCTGAAAGTCACTCATTTTCCATCTATCCATCTAATTATCCTCCCTGCTTGTTTTAAAATACATGGAATTTGGGTTGCAAAAACATACAAGATACAAAAAGTTAACAAAATTGGAAAGAGGCAAAATCTACAAGGCAAAGGAAAAAGAAAGGATTTGATTGTAAAACAGCCTTGAGATTCAACCATAAAAATGAATGTCCAGGGGTGCCTGGGTGGCTCAGTCGGTTAAGCGTCTGACTTTGTCTCAGATCCTGATTTCACAGTTCGTGGGTTTGAGCCCCCCGTGGGGCTCTGTGCTGACAGCTCAGAGCCTGGATCCTGCTGCGGATTTTTTGTCTCCCTCTCTCTCTGACCCTCCCCTGCTCACGCTGCCTCGCTCTCTCTCTCTCAGAAATAAATAAAACATTTTTAAAAATGAATGTCCAAAGCACTATTCACTTCTTAAGAGTGGCATATAAATTTGAGTCTAAGATGTCTAATGATAAGAAAAACTGATTTAAAATAATAAAATGGATTTTTAAATATAATTGAATTATCAGAGAAAGCACGACAGGTTGTGACTTAGAGACACACGATTCCCCTTTTCATATTCTTAACCTTGAGTTCCGGGTTTTACTTACGGGTGATCTCTGTTTTCCTTTCATGATCTTTAATTGGCTAAAACTGATCCCTTCTCATTCAGGTGAATAATGTCTAGGCCACAGGAAATGAAAGTAAGTGGCTATTAAAGGAGTTCTCTGCAATACTCGCAGTGCATAAATTAGACTTATACAAATGATGTAAAACTGGTTAATGGTCAAAATAATGCTCAGCTGAGATTATGAAAATGAGGCTAAGGAGCAGAAGATAGCTATACAAATGATCTAGGGACCCACGTTATTTTCCCAGTACTGAGCATAGTTACTGGGGCCACAGAAGTTAGGTGGAAATTGTGAAGAATTGAGCTGGAGATAGAGGGTGTGACCCGGGAGGTTTGAAGCTCAGAAGGGCAACAGTAAACACTTCCTTTTGTTTTCCTTTATCAGAATTTCATTGTAGCATGAATCAGAGATGGATGATAAGTGAATTGAAAGGAAGTATGCGAAAACCTGAAGATAGCAGTTAGTCCCGACTGGGTAGCAAAATATTTTTTATGTTGTTTATGGCTAATATTGATTCTTTCACACTTTTTAAGCTTGTGAATTTCATTCATTGTTCACCATAAGTATATGTATGATTAAATGAAATAATAAGAGTACTTGCAGGTCATTTTTGCATGCACCATCTAATTTGTTAATCCAGATCATCTGTGAGGAAGATAAAAATAGTTAATAATAATTTATTAAATGCCATTGTATTTCAAACCCTGTTCTGAATATTTTAATTAATTCGTTTAACCTTCAAAAGAATCCTAGGAGGTAGGTACTGTTATTATATTACAGATGAAGACATGAAGACATGGAGTGAATATATTAATAACTCAAGGCCTCACAGCTGGTAAATACTAGACATGGGGTTTGAATCCAGCTAGTTTGATTCGTGTCTGCCCCTCAACTTTACCAGCATATTGCAGAGCAGCAGGTTGAAACAGAGATAATATACTTCTATGATTTCTAATACATGTCTTTGTGTGTCATATAGTGGTATAGAAAAAAGTTGTTTGAAGTTATGTGAAGTCCAGCCTCAAGCTTTTAATCAGTCAGGCTCAGAATCCAAAGTTTTACCCTAAGCATGAAAAATACAGATCCATGATGCAATAGATAAGCTAGCAGATATTTCAAGGCAATATTAGTCCCCAAAATATGCACATTGAAGCAAGAATATAAATGCTATTATACACACATATGCAAAGAAATACACACACACACACACACACACACACACACACACACACACATATGCACATACAGACAGACAAAGTTTAGAATTCAGGTAAAGAATCAATCACTGCTGCTTGAAGTGTAACTTCCAGAGAGGAGCCCTTGGTCTAAGTTCTAAGTTTTTAAAATAGCTAGAAGGATAAGACAAACCTATCCCCCACCCCCCAAGCACTGAAATGAAGCAAAAATATATGAAGTGCAGTGGAAAGTACAATGGATTTGGGTATTTACTTTTTCTTTCAAACGTGATCTTAGGCAAGTTCCTTCTCTATTTTCTCCTCTGTAAATTGGGAATAGAAAGTCACCTTCTACACTAGTGCTGCTGTGAAACAAAATAATCTATATAAATATATTTTATAAATTAATATGTAAAATTAATATACTATTAATTATATATGTATGTTCATACTTCACTAATTAAATGATTGCATGCAGTGGCTACTACTTATCAAATTCCTGAGATATTGGGGCACCTGGGTTCAGTTAAGCATTGGACTTTGGCCCAGGTCATGACCCAGGTTCGTGGGTCTGAGCTCTGCCTTGGGATCTGCACTGACAGTACGCACCCTGCTTGAGATTTCTCTCTCTCCCTCTATCTCTTTGCCCCTCCCCCACTCATTCTTTCTCTCTCTCTCCAAATAAATAAACAAAAATTCCTGAGCTGTGGTTGTAGGTGAAGACAAATTAAAATATTTAGAAATGGGAAAGTAGCTGTATGCATTATTTCATAAAATGTTAAATAGTGCCTAGAAAATAAGAGATGTACAATATACATTTGGTGTTTGAGTGCATAAACAAATGAATGAATTGTACAAATATATGAATGCTGACAAAGTTCTGGTTTTCATCAAGTCTTCCACTCTTCTACCTTAAGTAGACTACGGCTTCAACCTTAAAAATGTGGGGGAAATTTGTATTGTTATTTAAACATTTTTTGCCTGAGATTGGTGTCAGGATGAATGGTTATTAGCAGATATTCTCATTTTAACTTTATTCATATTTTTCTTTTTTGTTTTTTAGTTATGATTCATATTTTTCTTTTTTGTTTTTTAGTTATGACTTGTTGTTTTTCACCTAAAAAAAAAAAAACCTCTTCATTCTAAAATCATTTAAAGGATATGTTTCACATACAGAATAAAAACAAAGTTTTACTCAATAATAATTATTAATATACATTCTCTAAGCTGCTTTTATTTTCTCTTCAAATACCTGAAAAATATTTTATCAAAGAAATGTTGTGCACTAAAGAAAAATCTAATGGTATATCAAAGCAAATTTTTAAAGAAGTCTCCTATCCTACTAACACTCTCCCTCTCCTACTCTAAATTCCAACATATGACCACTTTCAGGTACTTTTATATTAGCTTTTGTCTTTGTAATCTACATTTCTCTAAATGATTATATTGCTATTTTGTAATTTTTCAGCTATTATCATTGTTTTGTGATCCTTTCATAAATACATAGCAGGTTTTTTTTTTCAGTTCTTCTATTGGCCACCTCTATAACCTCAACAATCATATGCTAAGAGCCACTTTGTTCATCAATCATCAGATTTTCCTGAAAGAAAACAATTTATCTGGACTGTCAGTTTGTATAAAGAGGATATAGCAGCTATCTTACTTTTTCCCATCTTTTCTGACCCTGTCCTACCTTACCAAATCTTACAAGTGCACCTTGATTTTTACTTGTATTTTCCTTTATAACTGTAATATTCATGCTTTGTCTATTAGTTGTTTCTATACTTTGAGAAAACTAAATATTGTTTATATTATTTCAGCTATAAACATTGTTCTTCACAATGGTTGTATTCTCAGATTATATTTTCTTTACAATACCAGAATTTCAAGTCTTGTGCCATTCAGTGGAGGAGTTCTTCATTCATTTATTCATTTATTTATTCATTCATGTATTGATATATTCATTCATTTATTCATTCATTCAATAGTTACAGGGAAACTCTTGTGTTAAACACTGTTCAAGACTCTTGTAACACAATAAACTAATCAAAATTATAAGGGTGCGGGGCCACATGGAGCATATATAATATTGAATGGAGAAAGACAACAAGGAGTAAATGCAGTAAGTAAATTGGATCATAGTTTAAAAAGCTATGGAGAAATGAAAGCATAGACACAGGTGAAGAAGAACCAATATTGCTGGGTTGGAGTTATAGTTTTAAATAGTGTGATCAAGATGGGCCTCAGTTGAGCAAAAATTGAAGGAGATGAGAAGTTAAGCATATAGATTGCAGAAAAAGTGAGCCTGAAACAGAAGGCACAATTAGAGAAAATCCTAGCTGGAGAGTGTGCCTAGAGTAAGTAGTATGAGATGAGATCAGAGATATGATGGGAAGGTACAAGACGTATCAAGTGAGAACTTGACTTTGACTCTGAATGTTATAGGGGCCATTTCAGGATTTTACGTAATGATGTTTACTGCTCTGTATTACATTTTTAAAGGGTCACTCCTGTACTGAGAAAAAAAAAAGTAATAGACAAGGATAGAAACACAGAGACCAATTAGAAGCAGTAAAAAGAAGCCAAGAAAAACTTAATGTGCCATCCTACTCTGAGGACTCCATGGCTTTAATTTCTTTGACTAGTCTATCATTTTTCTATTTACTATCTTTCTAGAAATCCTATTAGTTGAATGTTGGATCTTTTGTATTGATTTTCTATATCTCAGTTTTTCTCTCAAAATTCCATCTCTTGTCCTTGATTTTATTGTCTAATTTTTCCACTACAATTATTAGTATTTTTATTTTTTAAGATATTATTTTTAAGTGATCTCTACATCATAACCCGGAGTGGAAATTCATAATACCAAGATCAGAGTCACATGCTTTACTGATTGAGCCATCCAGGTGCCTCTTCCATTGAAATTATTTAAGAGAACATTTTTGTTTCAAAATTTCTTTCTTGTCCTTTAAATGCTTTTATTTTCTTCCTACCATTCTATACTTGTCTACTGGATACACTGTCTTCATAAATCCCTTTATAAATGTATATATGGAGACTTTTATTTGGATTAATCCCATTTAGTTTTTCTCTTTTCCTTAAATAACTTATGTTTCCTCAATGGTGATTTACCCCTTGTTTATTCTATGATTTCTTTTCCATGTTGAAGACTGTTCTCAAATGTATTGTAATTTTGGGATCTCTGTTTATTTTTAAAATAAGCTAAAGAAAAACATGCTTTATAGCTATACATGTAAGTGGGACCGGTCTCTCTCTCATTTAATAAAGAATAAATGTGAAGAGTTCAGCCTTTAACCTGGATGATTCTAGACACTTATTTGAGATGTCAACATTTGTGTTAGAAATGAGAGTACTCTTAGAATATACTGTTTACATTTCTTTGGAAAAGAATCTTCCACCTTTTGGCTTGAGAGAGAAATGTTTGCCTGCTCCTGTGAGTCAGGTTAGAGGAGGTCTGTTGGATGCAGGGTAGAATAGACTATGTGTACATGGAATTTAAGCCTCAATTCTAGCCTTGTTTGCTCTAACTGGTGTTGCCAAGCCTGCAGCTTGTGTATAAGCAGAAACTTCTTTCACTATGATCCATAAGTCAATACAAAATTACATAAATACTAAATGTTCTTATTTTTCTTTACAAATTTTTTTCCTTTTCATTTATTTTTATTTTTTTTTACAAATAGTTTATTGTCAAGTTGTTTTCCATATAACACCCAGTGTTCATCCCACAAGTGCCCTCCTCCATGTCCATCACCCCCCTCCACCCCCCACACCCATCATTCCTCAGTTTGTTCTCAGCATTCAAGAGTTTCTCATGGTTTGCCTACCCGCCCTTCTCCATTATTTTTACCCTTCTTCTTCCCCATGGTCCTCCGTTAAGTTCCTCCTAATCCTCCTATACTTGCAAACATATGGTATTTGTCCTTCTCTGTCTCACTTATTTCACTCAGCATAACACCCTCAGGTTCCATCCATGTTGCTACACATGGCCAGATTGCATTCTTTCTCATTGTCATGTAGTATTCCATCGTATAGATAAACCGCATCTTCTTGATCCATTCATCTGTTGATGGACACTTAGGCTCTTTCCATGTTTTGGCTATTGTTGAGAGTGCTGTTATGAACATTGGGATACATGTGCCCCTGTGCATCAGCACTCCTATATCCCTTGGATGAATTCCTAGCAATGCTATTGCTGGGTCATAGGGGAGTTCTATTGTTAATTTTTTGAGGGACCTCCACACTTTTCCAGAGGGGCTGTGCCAGTTTACATTCCCACCAACAGTATAGGAGGGTGCCCATTTCTCCACATCCTCGCCAGCATCTGGAGTCTACTGATTTGTTCATCTGAGCCACTCTGACCAGCGTGAGGTGGTATCTCTGTGTGGTTTTGATTTGTATTTCCCTGATGATGAGGGACTCTGAGCATCATTTCATGTGTCTGTTGGCCATCTGGATGTCCTCTTTGGAGAAGTGTCTGTTCATGTCTTCTGCCCATTTCTTCACTGGATTATTTGTTTTTTAGGTGTGGAATTTGGTGAGTTCCTTATAGATTTTGGATACTAGCCCTTTATCTGATATGTCATTTGCAATTATCTCTTCCCATTCCGCTGGTTGCCTATTATGTTTATTGACTGTTTCCTTTGCCAGGCAGAAGCTTTTAATCTTAATGACGTCCCAATAGTTCATTTTTACTCTTGATTCTCTTGCCTTTGGGGATGTGTCAAGTAAGAAATTGCTGCAGTGGAGGTCAAGGAGGTTGTTTCCTGCTTTCTCCTCTAGGGTTTTGATGGTTTCCTGTCTCACATTCAAGTCCTTTATCCATTTTGAGTTTATTTTTGTGTATGGTGTGAGAAAAGGATCTAGTTTCATTCTTCTGCATGTTGCTGTCCAGTCCCCCCAGCACCATCTGAAAGAGGCTGTCTTTTTTCCATTGGATACTCTTTCTCACTTTGTCAAAGATTAGTTGGCTGTACATTTTTGGGTCCAATTCTGACTTCTCTATTCTATTCCATTGTCTATGTTTCTTTTTTTGGGTATCTGTTACATTCTTAAGAGAGATTTTATGCCCTGAGAGTGTTTACTGTAGTCAATGACTCCAAGCATTGTTCCAAAATATGTGTTTTTCCCACCCATGGATCTCAGGTCCTAACGTTTCCCTCTCTCCTTATTTTATCCTACTTTTTCCTATTAAAGACCCCCCCTCTGAACACATGACTCCTAACTGCCATTAGGGACAGGGAAGACCAATAGATCTTAACTACTTCCTGCTGAAGTGGGGTGAAGACAGAGGAACAGCAGTCAAGGCAGGTTCAGAGGTCAATCTCGAGGTCCGATAAAATGGAAAGGTGTTTGGCACATTTGGGCTAGCAAATTTTTCTTGGATGTCTTATTTTTCTGGCATGAGATGGCAACTATGAATTACATATATAAGGAATATCAGACCAACAATCATTAATACTCCAAATGCAGTGCATCTTAGGGAAGAAGCCACACCATAGGAAGGAAAGATGCATTGTAGCCATCCAAAAAATCCCTGGCATATATATATATATATATACATATATATATACACACACATATATATACACACACACATATATTTTAATCAATGTTATCAATTTAACTATAAGTTTTCCTTCCTCTTCCATACTTATTTGGATCTGGTGATATAGTTGGTTAGAATAATTTACCACCTGAACTAGCTCATGGTCCTCAATCCTCAATTCCTCCTTTGTTCCATAGGAACAAGTCCATGAGGCATATTTAATTGTATAATTGTACCTCGAGTAAAGACTGATCTTGGATATCCAGGCTACTATAAGTCTTGACAATCTTTTGTAAATGTATTCTACCAACAGTTGCAGTGTTGCACCATAATCCAGTGTGATTTAGTACATGGTAGATAGGCTCACAGGTAAAGCTCTCTGTGTCAGCTATTTCTCCTTATTTACTTTCCCAACAAAAGTTTTCTTTACCCATGTACCAAATGCTATTTGTAATTGGGGTAGAAACAAGTGGCCAGACCTGAGTGAAATCAGGGTTCTTTCTTTCTTGAGGGCACAGCCAGATTTTATTTCTCTCTTCACAGTTAGGAAGAGATACGGGATCCCAAGCTGACTCATTTGTCATTATGGCCCATTGACTCCCTATTGGTAAAATCCTTGTTTAATTTGATACAGTCCCTATGCCTGCAAGTTGGAGTATTGGATATGAATTAGTATGGTCCATCCTAGGCACACGTGCCCTTATGATGCAATGCTTCAAGTTACAGCTCTTAGTAATAATCTTCCGTAACTTGGAGCTTCCATATATACGCCCTAATTTTCAAGTTTCCAATACAGCCTTCATTAGAGTAGGCCATTGTCCCATGGCCACCTCAGGTTTCATCTCCATTAACATGGTGAACAATTCATCTTGGGTTATAATACATGCCCTTTCCTAGGTTTGAGTTTGGAAGTGTCTTTGTAGGGTTTCTCTGGTCTTACCCACCCTACTAAGGCCTCATTTTCTTTTGAGCCTGTTTTATCCTATCTTTTCCTATCATAACAGTAGAGGGCATATTCCTGACATAGCATGTTCAAGGTTCTCCTTTTAGGAGGGGGTGATGAGGTTTTGGGGTAATGGTGGGTTCAGAGCTGACAGCCAAGAAAAAATTCTTGGAGACAGTGGTGCAAAAACATGATTTTTATTAAAGCAGGGGACCCATGGGCAGAAAGAGCTTCCCTGGGTTTGTGAAGAGTGACTGATTATATACCTTCAGCTTGGGAGGGGGTTAGGAGTAGAGTAAGTATCAAAGGAATTTTGGAAGCAAGGTCTCTAGGACTTTGACAGACTAGCTGTTGTTAGGAAAACTTCATTTATTACTATTTAGTAAGACTTCAGTCATTAGGCCCTTCAGATATATATCAGAGATCATGTGCTTGTACTATAATTGCCAACATACACTTGGGAGTTAAAAATAAAGGAGGTTTGCAAAGGAATTTTTATGTGTTTAAGGAGATTCACAGAATCCTGTGGTGGGGAGTCAGGATGTTAAGCCAAGATCCCCCTTTGCCCTTAGCAAAGAGTCAGTGTGGAGTTAGCTGAGCCTCTAGAAGAAGGTTGCTGGAGGCCTGCTCCAGCCAGTCCATAGGTCCCTGAAGGATGGACAGTGTTGGTGAGAAAAAGTGAGAGAGCCCTGAGATTCTTTCTGATCACTATGTAGGTTTCTCTGTTTTGTTGGTTTTGGTGTCTTTATTTATAAGTCAAACATTAACATGGCATCAGAAAATGGAATTTTTACAATGGATAGTTCTCTGTGATAAGATGTTTTGGAAAATGTACAGAAACAGGTTTTACAGAAGTATTCTTGCAGCACTACCCCAATTATAGTGAGGTTGAGTAACTAAGAAAACAGGGTGTTCTTAGTGAAAAACATGATAACATACACAGTTTAATAATGCTAAGATTAAGTCATAGGTTAAGTTTTAGATATTCTTATCCATCCTCATCACAGCTGCCAGTGTAAGGGAAGGTGTTTGTGGAATGTAGGCCTTAGGGAAGGGACTGCTATACATCATAGGTTAGCAAAGGTATATGTTGTAATTTATGTTCTTCCCTTATCTATTCCTTCTCTCTAAATTGGGCTTTTTGTCTCTGGGCAAGACTTGATTCCAGTTATATTCATTATGGCACTGGAGAGCCAACCATACCTTTAAAGAGTTTAGCTCATTTCCAATACATAGAATAGCCTCTTTGAGTGCATTTACCTTTGTGTCTAGTTTTATGATTTCTTGAATAGCTAGGGCATGAGAAACATTTTTGGTTAGCTGATTTGAGCTGCATGAACCTTTTGGACTAACACAACGGTAGAAACAGAATTGTACATGTAAAGGTCAATCTTTTATGAGTAAGGGCCATTAGCCTGTTCATAGCTCAAGGGAAAGTATGGAGGAAAACAGGACCTGCCTGAGACATGATGTCTGTTCCCATAATCAAAAGAAGAAGTTCCCACAATAAGTTCCTTCACAAGTTTCAATCATCATACCAGGGCCAGAATAAGGGGACAAGTCACTCCCGATACCTATCAACAAGGTACCTTGGGGGTCAGTGCTCAAGCAGAAATAATTGAGTGGGGGTGGATATCAGTCATCATCTGATGGCAATAAATTGTGCAAACTTGCCTTAACCTCACCAGGAGCTTTCTCGACTAATGGGCTCAGAATGGCTCCTAACAGAAGGTCACTCTAGCTGTTTTAAGGAATTGTCAGTGGGCTGTAGGTAGTAAAGGAATTTAATTTTTCATTTGCCTTTGTTTCTGACATCACAATGGCAAGCATGTAAACCTCCTTACATCTTGATTAAGGCTCCAGGAAACGGAGCGGAGTCTATAGGTTTCTGGAGATTAGGCTATGGATAAGATTGCCTTTTTCTTGCAGTTTACTAAGTTTTCCATAAACTGAAAGACTGTGATCTCTAACAAAACTTTGTTCCCTTTCCTTTGTTCTTGGGCAGCCAGGGATATCTGAAGAATATCACACATATCCCACCTGCTGGGGGGAATGCTGTTAGCCTGTACTTTGCCCTCAGCTTGCCTTATACTCCCTCATTAGGGAGCATAGTATGAATGAGATACATGTTGTTGTTGTTATAGTTGCTGTTGTTGTTATTGATTGCACCATTTGGGACACAAGTGTTACTAGAGGTAATGCCTAATTGTTACCACAAAGATACATAAAATGCTAATATTAACATATTCACTTTAGTGAAATAATTACTAAAAAAAAAAAAGTAGGAATTTTGAGCCACCAGTGTGTGTAATTATTTTTATGTGTTTATAATATTCTATGTAGCTTTTATTTTCTAATTGGTAAACTTGGAGGTTGAAATTCAAAGAATATAAATAATTTGCCCAAGGTCAAGGTCACAAAAATCTTAAGAGTTGTGGGGAGGAAGACCTTCCTCTGACCCAATGTCCTTATAGCTGGACTTAGAATCATCCTGACATAAAACAGATTAACAGGAGAAAATAATATTTAATAGGTCTACTTTCAGGGAATCCACACAGACATGACATTCAAAAGACAATGAAGCAAGGTGAAGCTTATTTGAGCTGAGGAGAGGGGTAGGACCCTGCAGACACAAAGGGGAGAATGCTCATTAGTGGGAAAGCAAAAGGTGATGTCTGGGAAAACAAAGGTGGCCTTATTAGGCAGATGAGGTTCTTAGGTAAGAGGGAGTCTCTGTTAATAGCTCTCTTCCTGATACAGGCTCTTCTTTCCAATACATAGGCAGTGGGAAGGAGACAGAGAGCTCTTCCTGTATTTCCTAAGTTTTGATTACTTTTAATTCAAAATAATCTTTATGCCAAATAGGTCAATCTTACAAAGTCCATCTACAAGGTAGAGCAGTAACAATCCCAAACTCTGATTGGTTCAGGGCAACTCTTTTCTCCATAACAAGATGTGAAATAAAACCGTAGTTTACAAAGATTAATATTGAAGAGCCTGAAATTAAGTCCTCCATTAAGAGCAACCTCAGGCTGCACGTAGCCTCAGTTCCAGGAAAAGCTTCAGCTGAAGCCACCCTCAGGACCACCCTCAGATCAGCCAATCAAAAGATATGTGTAACATTCCTGTGGTCTGAGTCAGGGACTGAGGATTCTTGCCTAAAACCCCATGTGGGCCCTTTGAACTCGCCTCATAATTGGTCATTTTCAAAGGATTCTCAAAGGTCATGATTGGGTCCTGCCAAAAGTAAAGGATGCCTCATAGACACTGAATGGTCAAAACTGTTACCATGGGGACTGTACAATTATGATTGGTGCTTATGTGATGATACAATATGTACAACGTGTGCACTGTAACACCCCCGTCCCCTACCCCATAAAAACCCTGCTCGCTATTGTTCAAGGCTTCACTTTGCTGCTGCTGCACGGGTATACAGGTGAGCCCTGCTCAAGCTTGTAATAAAGACCCTTATGTACTTGCATCGGTGTTGGCTCCTTGGGGGTCTCAGGGGACTCGCGATTCGGGCACAACAATATAAGATAGTGTTTTTAAATCCCTGTTCTTGTGTACCTGTTGTTTGAGTTTAGTTTTTCTCTTAACTTATTTAACGTATGTCAGGGTTTGGAATAACAAAACTAAACAGAAAGAAGAAAGCCCATAGAAATGCTAATATAGAGTCAGAGTTATTGTTAGAACTGTACTGTATCACTTAGAAGCTCCATTTTGGGGGGCACCTGGATGCCTCAACTGGTTAGCATCAGACTCTTGATTTCAGCTCAGGTCATGATTCCAGGGCTGTGGGATTGAGTCCTAGGTCAGACTCTCTGCTGAGCATGAAGCCTGCTTAAGATTCTCTGTCCCCTCCATGTCCCTTTCCCACCCTGGCACACTCGCATCCTTGTTCTCTCTAAAAGAGCTGCCTTAAACCATGAGAGATTCTTGAATACTGAGAACAAACTGAGGGCTGATGGGTGTGGGGAGAGGGGAAGGGGGTGATGCGCATGGAGGAAGTCACTTGTGAAAAGCACTGTGAAAAGTTGGTTTTATATGAAAACCAACTTGACAATAAACTATGAAAGGAAAAAATTCAAAAAAATAAAAAATAAAAGAGCTGCCTTGGGTTTGTGAAGAGAGACTGATTGTGTCCAGTTCTTGGTTTCAGCTCAGGTCATGATCTCACTGTTTTGGGAGTTCAAGCCCTGAGTTGGGCTTTGTGCTGGCAGCACAGAGCCTGCTTAAGATTCTCTCTCCCCACCCCCTGCCCCTCTCCTGCTTGTGCTGTCTCTGTCGCTCTCAAAATACACAAACTTAATACATTTTAAATAAAATAAAAATAAGTAAATAAATAAAAAATAGAAGTTCCATTTTCATATAATGCCATGTTAATTCTGATAATTAGAGCCCAAGTATCAAAACTGTGAAGACTGATTCTGTTGTTATTTATTGTATAATTTCAAAAATCTTGTGTCTGCAGTGCTATCAAGATGAAACAAATATAGTCATGAAATTTGTTAATGAATGAAAGGTGAAAGTAACAGGAATATTAAGATGGAGAAACTAGACAGAGTTTGGTGCTGAGCACTGAAGGTAACAGAGTTAGAAGGGGAAGTATCAGTCAAATGGGGTCTAGCAGAAGGCTAAATTTTTTTAAACAGGGTGCTTCTATGTTTTATTTTAAGAAGTCTTTTTGACTTTTATCCTTCTGCAGATATTCCTGAAGAGTCAAATGATTCCATTTTTACTTTGTTTTGATAGAATTTTAAAGGTTATTTCTTTTCTATTCTTTAGAAATCAATTGAGACTAACTGGATGAGCAAAGAACAAAATTGAGGAATAATAGAACCCAGCTTGGTGAAAATATTGATTAAATACCTTCACCAAAGTCAAAGTTAATATGAAAAGCCTTGTACGAACATAGAGGATTACATACGGGGATTATTATAAAGACTTGCATGTTGAGCGAATTTTTTGTTTTTATTTTCTCCTACATCAGGCAGACGTCATAGTTTTTCATTTAAAGCATATATAAATAGGATTACACAGAAATTCAGTGATAGAGCTAGAAATCAGAAGGAGATAGTTAAAGTCCCTAAAGTAAGATTTTATTCCATTGTTTTTCTAAAAGTCTTTATGATAAAGTCTCACAAATTCAAAATAAGAGGTTTATGGGGAGATACAAAACAAACTAACAGTAGATCTTGGGACATGGATTTTGGTTTTCAACCTACGCGCGCCGGTGTGTGTGTGTGTGTGTGTGCGCGCGCGCGCGTGCAAAGCTGTCCAGTGTATATGTTGCTTCCAACATTTCACATGGTCAGGGAGAATCTCTTTTACAGCTGATTTACCAATGTACGACATAGATGCATTTTTGAATCATGATTCTTTTATGAAACAGAATGTCTCCTACTCATAGTGCTTAGGTAGCAAAATGCCTGTTATTATCGTTGTCATATCGATATAATTCCATTGCTGAAAATCTTCCTTTAAATCTGAGGCTCAGTAAATGTACTCCATTTTACATAATTACACCCTTAGAAATCACCATTTCTGCCTGATGCAAGTTGAACGCTGCTGCTTAGAGGTATGAATTAGTCCTTTGTAACAGGTGGACAAACCTTAGATGTAAAACCGACAATAGATCATGTGCAAAAATGCACTCATGATGTAAAACAAATTTTTCTGAATTTATCTTCCATCATTATTCAGAGCTAAGCAACATTTGAAAAAAAAAAAGAAACTGTACCATTTAAATAAAATCCACAACTGCTAATTTGAACCATGGGCATTTGGCATTGTTTTCCAGGAGACCGGATGGGTGGGTTGTTTTGATCCACTGTGACCCACACCAAGCATTTACAATTGGGCTTGAAGAAATAACAGCTGGAGCTTGGCAACAAGGTTTTTCTCTGCCAAATTAACTGAGTTGTATGGGGATAAAATCTGTGACCTTGTCTTCATTTTCCAGTGCTTTACCCAACTGAGTTAACTTCTCCAGTCCACACTGGGTTGTGTGTGTTGTTTACAACAGCAGACAAACAAACGAGTATGTAACATCATGGACATTGGTAGCATTTTCATTTTAAAATGAAAGGCTTTTCTTGAAGATGCCAGTATCAGCCTCTTAATCACTGTTAACCAAAGCATTCAGCTAGATACAAAGCTGTGACTGCTAGATTTAGCATTTTAAAACATAAGAAATGATGCTGTTAACCTTAGGAATATTCCTGTGTGCTGGTTTAGAAATGCTTATCTGTGGAAAATCAGCAGCCTTTTTCCTCAAGCCATGATATATTATCAAGCCAGACACTGACTACAGAGGGCAGAGCCTTTTGCTCTTTATATAACTCTGATTCTTTTTTAAAAATGTTTATTTTTTTTTTTTTTTTTGAGAGAGAGCGAGTGAGTGGGTGAGAGAATGAGCTGGGGAGGGGCAATAAGAGAAGGAGAGAGAGAAAATCCCAAGTGGGCTCTGTGCTGTCAATATAGAGCCTAATGTGGGGCTCAAACTCAGGGACAGCTAGATCATTACCTGAGCAGAAACCGAGAGTTGGATGTTTAACTGAGCCACCAGGCACCCCTACATAACACTGGCTCTTATGCCATTGAACTTGTGCTACTTTTATTTATTCATGAAACTTGCCTTGGTCTATCTCAAGATAGTTATAAATAGTTTCATCATTTGAATTTGTGTTTAATTAGCTTCCCAAACCTGTCACACCTTTCTGAAAGCATATGTTTTACTTCTTCATTTGGCCATTGTTCACATTATCAAATAGTTTAGGGTTGACCTAAGATGTTGCCTGGGAAATAGAGTTTGATGATGATTTTTCATTTTAATTTGTCAATTAAAGCATAGTATGACATGTACAGTTTCTGAACTGCACAGTGGTGTAGTCTATCTTTACAGAAGGTGCTGCCATTTTGTTAAAAAGCTCATTCCCCAAAGCATGGGCATTTTCATACCATTTATCATTGGGCAAAACGTCTCAATGACTTTGGATGATGTTTTACTTTTTTTTTAACTTATTAACTATGTTTTTCAGATGGTTAGAGGGGGCACATACCTTTGGTTCTTAATAATCCAAACTGTGCTGCTGAATAGTGACCCAACTCTATTCCATTTGTGGGAAGAAATGTTTTTGAATAGTCACCATAAACCTATATTGGTTAAAACATCATGGAATAAGGTACCTGTAGGGTATGTAGGTTTCCTGATAATATAAATACTTGTGATTTCTTTCTGAAAGAGGTCTTGTTGAAGAACTGCAATAGTGTCTTAGCAATTCAGCTATTGAATAAATTATCTTATTTGTCAAGTGTTCTATTTCAAGGGTTTAGAAGGCCTGATAGTTCCTGTAGTCCATCTTCTCATTTTACCAGTAGGAAAATGAGACTGAGAAAGGCTTCAGGAAGCAATGTTAAAATATATCTACAGAGAACTCCATAGATATTATTCAACAAATATTTCATCACTGCCCACATTTGGGCTGATATTTTTAAACTAGAATTTGTTGTAACATTGTATGAAGGCATACTTTAGTTAATTTGACTGATATCTATATTTCGGTAATAAGAGAACAACATTCATTACCTACATCTTCTGTATTACTGGAAATGGAGAAGCCAGGTGACTAATTTGAAATTGGGTGATGTCCATATGAATCTACATCCTGCTTCAAATACTGCCCTCTGTTTGCAGCTCCAAACTCATGAGATATGGATGCTAACAGATGAAGTACCAAGTTCAAAAGCTTTTCATAGTTGCTGAAGTTTTTTAAGGGCAAAGTCGTGACTGTTTCCTCTGTTGTAATAAAAAAATAGTAAATCCACAAGTTCCTGGAAGCCATTTTTAATATTTGTTTCAGCATTGTTTTGCTGGATTAGAATTTTAAGCAAACATAGAAAATAAGGGATTGGCAAAAGATTTATTAGCTTGCTTTAAATATTTATTGAGTAAGTAGCTCATGATAAGACTGTTCTAAGTAGTTAAACTAAGTAGTTAAAACACTTTGACCTAGACTTTGGATGTCAAATTTGAATTATAGCAAATTACAGAAAAGAAACAAATACATGATTCAGAACAACAACAACAAAATAGCTGGATATAGTTTAATATCAATGTTTTACACTAAGTGCTACAGGAGAACAAGGAGTTCCATATATTTTTTCAGAGAAAAGGTGAAAGTTAAATATTAGACACCAGAAGATGAATTGGAATTGACAAGGTAGACAAGTGAGGAATGAGGTAATAGGCTAAGGAAACAGAAAATCTAAGTGATGGAGATAAAAATACAAGGATTTGTAAGGGTAAGAGAGTCCATAGTTAGTGTGAAAGGTATGTGGTGAGGGGTGGTTAAGCATGGCAGGGTATGATTGGGTGAAGTCCAGATGGTAAATAACTTTGTGTGCCTTAATAAGAAGTTTGCTCTCTCTCTCTCTCTCTCTCTCTCTCTCTCTCTGTGTGTGTGTGTGTGTGTGTGTGATGTAATATCCCGCCTCTGAGTGCCACCCTGTTGTTAAGACATGAATACATGGGGCAACCATAGTCCCCTTTTTCCTTTCTCTCTAAAATAATAACTAGCATGTAATCATTAATGCATCTCACATCATAGAGCAATGAATACTTTTTTTTGGTAAATGTTAATACTGTGGAAAGTGAAGGGAATCACAAGTAGAGCTGTCTTTCATCAAAGCAAAAGTGAGTCTTCCTCAACCTTGTCCTATACACATAGGTAGAGGATAATTGCATACATTATTCATTTTTGAAATGTGACTTTTGTTCAAAGCGACTGGAGATTTTGTGTATGCTATTTATTTCTGTGTGTATGGAGGGGGCATATTGTGAAAGTGAGAAGAGCCTAAGAGATGAAGTTTGCACGGGCTGCTGGCTAGGAAATTTAAGGTCAAAAATTTACTCCAACCTTTATAAAAGACAGCATCTAACAGAAAACACTGCAAAGATGTTGTATACGTAATTTCCAGATTATTTTGAGAAAAAGATCCTTCAGTTGAAGTATTCATTTAGTCAAACTAAAAAATAATTTTATCTTTGTTTAGTATTAACATATTTTTCTTTCTTAATTTTGACCACTAATATTGTAGTGTATCAGAGATAGAATCTTCACAATTGGATAGCTCTATGAATTTTTGTTGTTTGGTCTTCACAAAATTAGAGCTTTTGGGCAGTACCATATTTAGAGACTCTTCTAGAGTACAGCCCAATTAGCATCCTATAAATAATTCAAATATGAATGAATCAATGAGTAGGATATTCTGCCAAAGTTCACTGCTTGTTTTCAACATATTGCTATTTACAAATACCTCAGGTTAGTTTTAATATAAATTATTCTCAAAGTAATGTTATGAATACTTAAGGCAGTAATTCACATTTTAGAGTACACAAAATAATGTCAAACACAAATTGCCTGTAGATAATTGTTACAATTTCCTCCAGTTTGGCAATCCTCTTATGAGAAATTAATTCACATTTTTCCTAGTAATACTGATTTTCCATCATTACCAGGAGAATAGATCAATTCAGCCTCTTAAATTCTTTCAGGTTTTTTTGATATAATCAGGCTAATCATTGACTGTGCTTGAGCATTCACAATCCTTGTGTTTGGTGTTTGGGAGTATGTAAAAATATGTACACCAGACTTTCTATTGTCTTTTTAAATTTATTTCTTTATTTCTTGGGGGGAGGGGCAGAGAGAAGGGAAAGAGAGAATCCCATTTTTTTTTTTTTCTTTTATCTCTGAGATCTACACGGTGGGAAATCACAAACCATGAGATCATGACCTGAACGGAAATCAAGAGTTGGAGGTTTAACTGCCTGAGCCACCCAGGTGCTCCCAGACATTTTATCTTTAAGTAATTTCCCTGACAAATTGAAAGATCACATATATAAAAAAGCATTTAAGAAAATGAAGATTAGGGGCGCCTGGGTGGCTCAGTCGGTTAAGCGTCCGACTTTGGCTCGGGTCGTGATCTCATGGTTCGTGGGTTCAGGACCCGTGTCGGGCTCTGTGCTGACAGCTAGCTCAGAGCCTGGAGCCCGCTTCTGAATATGTGTCTCCCTCTCTCTCTGGCCCTAAACTGCTCACGCTGTCTGTCTCTCTCAAAAAAATAAATAAAACATTTAATAAAAAAAAAAAGAAAATGAAGATTAAATAGACAGAGAAGGGAAACATTAATTAGCTGTTGGTGGTCAGTCAGTCAGTGATCAACCATGAGTAAAATGCAGACCATCATAAAGTGTTCAGGTATAGGGGTCACATTCCTGAGAACATATGAACGACACTGTCTACTGGGACCTCATCCTTATAGCCAGTCAGTATTCTCCTAGCATCTGAGAGTGCACTGGCCATAGTGGAAGGGAAATTACTGCTGCTTAAATACTTTCCACAGATTCTGCCCTCTGCAGACAAGGTCAGTTGGGTTGAAGAGTGTAAAAATAAAAGTATCCTAAACTTGTCAGCCTTGCAGCCTTCCCGGGTCTGGTCCTGAAGTACTCTCCTTTTTCTTTGTCCAACGTTCTGCTATGAAAATTATGTTTTGGTCAAATTGGATACCTTTTCCCAGAACAATTCAATATCTAGTGTATGCCAGTCCCTCCCTCCTTTCCATTTGGCCAAACCTTTCTGCATTTTCTTCCAACTCAAGGCTCCACTCTTGCAATTTTGCATTTAGCCTCCTGGAATAGATATGTGCAGACTATGCCTTTATTCCAAATAAAATTGGTCTTACAAGCTTTAAAATGATAGTGGAAGCTGTTTGCTTTGGCTTAATTTGCCATTTTTATTAACACAATGGAAATAATATAAAATCACATTCAACTACTTTGTTGCTGAGTATTTTGCAATGGAGGAAAGAACAGTTTTGAAATAAATTTCTTGGCTTTATTAAATTTTGAATGTTTGAAAATCCAGTAGGATTGGATAGTTCAATCTATTTCCATTGTAATTCCTCTGAGGAAAATAAGTTGGTCTCAGATATGTAGTGAATATAATAGAGCATTTATTACAAGGCTGCAGGGATAAAACAGAGGAAACACTAAAGGACTAATGGACTAATTATGCTAAGATATTTCCATTTCCAGGCAGAGAAACAAAATAATCAACACTTCTATCTCACCTTATTCATTTTATAGATATAGGACATACAAGAATATCAAATTATACTAAAAAATTTTTAAAATATATTTATTAAGCCAGTTTCTTTTCTTAAATGTCCATTTCTCCTTGATGTTTTCCCCCCTGTGGTCCAGCATTTATCTAAATAATATTATATAGCATTAAAGTATTTCACTAACAGAATTTTAGAAATATTTTCTAAAACATTGGGATCTTTTAACTTCAGCTCTGGTCTTGATCTCACATTCATTAGTTCAAGCCCCCTGTTGGACTCTGTGCTGACAGCTCAGAACCTGGAACCTGCTTTGAATTTTGCATCTCCCTCTCTCTCTGCCCCTCCCCCCCACACTTGCACATGCTTTCTCTCTCAAAAATAAATATTAAAACATTGGGATCATTTAAAAAATAAAAATCATAAATATAAGTATATCATACAAATGTAAAGAAAAGGATATGAACAGGGGATTCTGTAGTGGGGAACCAAAATTTTCCCCACTTTTATTCTCCATAACGTTGGTCACTGAGGTGCCTCAGTAGAGATGGTTTCAAAATTATTGATCTAACTAAAAATTAACTATAGTGAGTTTATTCCCCGTTGTACCCTCTGTGTAAATGCTAGTCATAGAGCTGAATGAGTCATTTTTATATAATCATTGATATTTATATATTTCTATCTATATAATTGCATGGAGCTTTAATTGAATGTGGTTGAAGGATAATCCATCTTCCTTAATTCGTTTGAGATATAATCGTAAAACAGAATGGTTGGTCCTATGTTAATTGTTAATTATGACACAATTTATCTGCAATAAAACTCTCATCTAAATAGGTAATGTATGACATTTTCATGAGTTAGTTTAGTACTTTGGTTAAAATATAAAGTGTTTCATGTCTGTCTTGGTTATACATTTATTAATGCCATATGGTAGATCATCTGTGTGGCTGTCTTCCTGACTGGTTTCAGATAGCTGAGAGTAAAAACAGATTTGCTTTGTAACAATATAGTCAATAAATATTTCCCACTATCCATATAAATATGCTTATTTGTCTACAAAATGTACTTTGTCATTTTATAAAAATATGCATAAAATAATTAATACATAAAATTTATAAATATATTACAACTATACTAAAATATACTTCCAAATATACTTTTTAAAGTTTTAACCAAAAATATAGTCTATTTAATTTGGAAGAATTATTTATTGAAAGAGGAAAAAAGCATAAAATTATAAAATCTAAGAGCTGAAAGGTCCTGTAGGATTATCTTGTCCAATCTTTTCATTTTACAGATAGGAAGATAATTCCTGTTTTTTTAAAATTCAATATCCCTTCTAGGGTGAATGACTTGAGAAACGGTTGCTATCTCTCTGAAGGCCATTGCACTTCAGGGCTTTAGATTTAATGTGACATTTCACACAAAACAGAAGTGTTGCTTCTGTAATATAAAGCATATTGTAATATAGTTGTTCAACATGAGTTGTGAAGGCCCATAAAGAATGACTTTGGTAAGATAGATGCCATAATTGTGCTCATTAAGATATCTGGATGTTCATCGGTGGATGGCTGATTATTTTCTTTCAAAATAATACTGAAGATATATTAGGAACAAAAATCACCTGGAAAAAAAAAAGTTCACCTGGATAATAGCCACACTTAAATGTGATTTTTTGTGTGTAACCTCCAAAAACAAGTTAATTAAATAGTGTAGTGCTTTATTGAATAAAACAGAACTAAAATGTAGTGAATAAAAATACTTAGGCTAACTCAGAATTGGCAATTTTATATAGTGAACACCCTTCTGCCCTCATTCTTTGTCAACCAATGCAAGTGCATGTATGTGTATTTTAATTAACTTTACCTCCCAATGCAGAGTTAGATAAGTGATTGGGCCCCATGACTACAGGTGTGTATATTTTGGTTATTGGTTTTATAATAAGATAGATACTGGATCATGCCACACTTGTTTCTGAAGAGCAGTTGAAAAGATCTCTGTAGGATCCATCATCCTCTCTGTGGTCAGGGAGTTAAAATGGAGAAAATATTTTATTTATGCCCCAATCACAGGTGTTTTTGTATACCTAACCATGATAATATCAATTCTATAAAAGTAAACAAAGCCATATAAGATGTGAAAATAATTCATGTACATTTTGGGAGAAAATGAATTTTTCAGAGAATTAGTTTAAAACAACCCATTAATAGACTATTAAAATATAAACATGCCTCATTTTATTGCAGTTCATTTTATTGTGCTTCACAGATATTATTTGTGTGTGTGTGTGTGTGTGTGTGTGTGTGTGTGTGTGTGTTTACAAACTGAAGGGGTTCTGTGGCCATTTTTCCAACAGCATTTGCTTACTTTGTGTCTCTGTGTAACATTTGGTAATTCTCATAATATTTCAAATGTTTCATTACTGTTATATTTGTTATGGTGATCTGTAATCAGTGATATTTATGGTACTATTGTCATTGTTTTGGGGTGCCATTAACAGTGCCCTTATAAGACAGCGAACATAGTGGATAAATGTGTATTCTGACTGCTCCACTAACAGCCATTCTCCCATCTTTCTCCCTCTTCTTGGGACTCCCTATTTCCTGAGACACAACTTTATTGAAATTAGGCCAAACAGTCACTCTACAATGGCCTGTAAGTATGTACAATTGTGTGAAACGAAGACTCAGATGACTCTTAATTTCTATCAAAAGCTAGAAATGATTAATCTTAAGTGAAGAAGGCATGTTCAAACCTGAGATAGGCCAAAAGCTGGCAAATATCCTCACAGAAATGGTAGAAGTAAAGTGTGCCAGAAGGAACTAAATTCTATACTTTCAGAATCTGTAATTATTAAGTTTCAGACCTTCAAATATTTCCATTTAATACTATTACCACAGAAATTTCCCTGAGATGTGTGTCATGCCGTCACATATTTAAAAGGAAATTCTAGCTCAGGGTCTAAGATGTAAATACCGTGCATTGAAGTTACTCAACCAAATTGCTGAGGGCACCAAATTGCTTCTTATTGACTCCTACTACTCAGTACTTATTAAATGATTTTAAGAAAATTTAATTCTAAAATCTGAGCTTGTGTGTGTGTGTGTGTGTACTTATAATTATATTTATACAAATTGTACTACTTTGTTACGATCCACTATGAACTCACTCCTAGCCCAGGGCATTAAAAACAATTTTATTGTGGGGTGCCTGGGTGGCTCAGTCTGTTAAGTGTCTGACTTCAGTTTTGTCGTTATCTCACAGTTCCTGAGTTGGAGCCCCACATAGGGCTCTCTGCCGAAAGCTCAGAGCTTAGAGACTGCTTCAGATTCTGTGTCTCCCTCTCTCTCTCTGCACCTTCCCTGTTTACGCTCTCTCTCTCTCAAAAATAAATAAACATTAAAAAAATAAAGAAAATAATTTTATTACATTTGAAAAATGGAAGGCCTAAAGAACTTTGAATCAAGACACATCTTGGCTAATAGAAAGCTTTTATTGCTTTATAATTTCTCATTACTGAAACATTTTAAAAATCTCAGAAAAATATTGAAATTCTAAAGGAAAGTACATGAGAGGTTTTAATTTTTTAATCTAGTCAAGGGAAACAGTCTTGAATCAATTATCCACAGTTTTCAACATACAATCAAGGATTTTGACAATATTTAGATATTGAATTGCCAAGCTATTAGCAACCAAGAGATTTGATTAGACATCCATATTAATAAACACCTGTCATAATAGCATAACAGATGTTCTAGAAACACAACTAACCCAAAATGTAAATTTAAAAATTTTGGTCATATTCCTCTACAATGTGATGCCTAAATTAAATTTCATTACCTTATTCTATCTGTTTTACTAAAACTCAAATGCTAAAATGATTTTGCTCAACAGAAAACTGTTTTTATTTTAAATGATTAAAGGTCTTCACTGAAACCAAAGCCTATTGCACAAATATTTGAAATAATCAGTGAAAATGATGTGATGATGTGGTGGTGTGTGTGTGTTTGTATTTACATGTATGTGTGTGTGTGTGTGTGTGTGTGTGTGTATATGGATATGGATGTGTGTATATATATAAATTTAGGATCAATTACCTTGAAATTTGTGATAGTTGAGAATGAATACATGTAATTTTAATTGATACATATGTAAGTCAGTCATGGATGTACAGTTTTTGACAAAGGCTAATTTGTTCAACACTGTTACCCTCAATGCAATGACTTCTATGATATACTAAACTATTGAAACTAATATATTCTCTTCCTTCAAGCAATCTATTCCATGAAAGTAATATAGATGAGTAGCATGTGTAAAGAAATAGTTATTATTTCAATACATTTCATAAATAAGCAATGTGCTTTATCAAAGAAACAAATACATGTATAAAATAAAAAAAGATATGAGCTGAGCTGAGGGGATATTTTATTGTAGAGATGTGCTTATTTTTCTCAATATAACTCCAAATATGGAACATTTCTTATGCACATTTATATGATATTTAGGCAAGTATCAATTTAAGGAAGTGTCTACTAGTTAACTATGCCAGATTATTACTTGTTGCAAGAAATTCCAACATCATATTCAAATATTAATAGTATTCATATATCTCTATAGGAATTTGAAGAACACGAAGTGTGCTTCCATATGCACTAGCCCATTTTAAAGATGATAAATTTGATACTTATATTAAGTAGTAACTGTGAGTTTCTTACCTCACCCCTCAAATGGCAGCAAGATGGCAAGGGCAACTAGTTCCTAGTGGTAACAGCATCAGTTTTGACAGAAACTAGTTATAAATGGAGTAGTAGGAAAAACCAAATATAGTGCTTAACATAAATAGCCAAGGGAGAAATGTTATGGGTAGGCGATGGTAAATTAACCATAGTGAATGTTTCAAGATTGATTATGACCCTGAAATGTATACCTGTTTCCATTACTAACTGCCTTCTTTTTATTCATAATCATGGTGAAATGCTAAAAGGAAAGCTGTGTTAAAGCTCAAATATCAGATTTCATTCTTTCTCATTGCCATGTAGTATTCCATGTGTAGCAATATGGATGGACATTGAGGGTGTTATGCTGAGTGAAATAAGTCAGGCAGAGAAGGACAAATATCATATGTTTGCACGTATAGGAGGATTAGGAGGAACTTAACTGAGGAACAAGGGGGAGAAGAANCCAGGTGACTCTGCTCCTGGGCCTTTGTCCCTCTTGATAAAATATGTCTTGCAGGCGGTGGGGGTGCACGCTGTCTTTAAAACATAGTGCCAGTCTGCTAGGAATTTACCCAAGGGATATAGAAATGCTGAGACATAGGAGCACATGTACCCCAATGTTCATAGCAGCACTCTCCACAATAGCTAAAACATGGAAAGAACCTAAGTGTTCATCAATGGACGAATGGATCAAGAAGATGTGGTTTATCTATACCATGGAATACTACATGGCAATGAGAAACAATGAAATCTGGCCATGTGTAGCAACATGGATGGACCTAGCAGGTGTTATGCTGAGTGAAATAAGTCAGGCAGAGAAGGACAAACATCATATGTTTGCACGTATAGGAGGATTAGGAGGAACTTAACTGAGGAACAAGGGGGAGAAGAAGGGGGGAAATGGTTGGGGAAAGGGAGAGAGGCAAACCATGAGAGACTCTTGAATGCTGACAGAAACTGAGGACTGATGGATGTGGGGTGGAGGAGGGATGGGCATGGAGAAGGACACTTGTGGGGATGAGCACTGAGTGTTATGTGGAAACTAATTTGACAATAAACTATTTGTAAAAAAAAAAAAATCTCAAATATCATCTTAGTATACATTCAGTTCAAACTGAAGGTTGAAATACAAAAGTTAGTGTTTTTCTTCCTACTTCTATCTTCCTTTCTCCTTTTCCATAAAGCTCCCCAGACTTCCCCAGCCTATTTTGTGCACTGTCAATTCTGCATGTTTGTTCTTCACAATTTCTTCCTTTATTAGTGTTGCTTTTTGCTGTGATTATTTGAGAGGTCCAGATTGTTCTTTCAAAATTTTATATTGTCTTCTCTTTGTAGTGCAGGTGAATTTTGATAAGAACACTGTCTCATGTGCTTTTCCAGATCTCCAGATCTTCCTAAATCTTGACTGTAGCATCAGGTATTTTCTACTTATTTCTTGTCTCCCTCCCTTGTTGGAGTGTAGTAAAGCTTACTTATTAATTGCCACTTTCATAAAGAGAAGATTTTTTTCTTGTTCCTCTTTGTTTGTTCATTGTGTTAATTTTTTAAATGTCCTTTTTCTTCCTCAGTGTTCTTAAATGTATTTTTCAGAAAATCCAGTGGTGTCTAACCAAACATGCCAAACATCTGAATCTAATCCTTCATTCTTCTTTTTTTAAAGTTTATTTATTTATTTTGAGAGAGAGCACATGTGCACAGGGAAGGGGCAGAAAAGGGAGAATCTGAAGCAGGCTCTGTGCACTGTCAGCACTGAGCTGGGTCGAGTCAAATGTCTAACTGACTGAGCCACCCAGACACCCTGAAACCTTCATTCTTGCAGGAGATGCTTTCTGTATTGCTCCAGAGGGCAGCACCGAGGAATTCAGGAGATTTTTGTTCAATTTGAAGAAATAGCTAACAGTTAAAGCTGTCAATCTCACATAAACCTATCCCATAAAGTTATGAGTCCCCAGCATGGAAATATGCCATCAGAAATTAGATAACTATTAGTCATGGAGATTGGAGAAATTATTTCCACAGTGAGAGAACCCAGACTAATTGGCCATCAAGTTTCTGTTCATCAGTTTCTATAATTGTAAAGTTCAAAGCATTTGTGATTATAAAGTATCATGATTCATGTCCACTCTGATTAGCTATTTTTCATTCACTTATTTCATTTTACTTACTTTTATCCTTCAATATCACTATATGGTTTATAGTACTTATTCAAGGAAGAAATCAGTTCTTTTGGAAATACTCTGTGGATCACTTTCACAACCCCTGCTGGAATCAAAGATGTAAGACATATATATATATTTTTTTCTTATTCACATTCAACTATTGTTATTATATGGCTTCTCTCATCATTTCCATACTTGATTTAATTAGTTTCTCCTTCAGCTAATATTCTCCGTCCCAACCTAGTATTTTATCATATTACTTGGTTTGATTTTCATCCTATTATTATTACTATCTGAAACTATATTGTTATTTATTTTACATGTTTACTTGCTTCTCACCTTTACTGTATCCCCTATAGTTTTCAAGCTTCAATGATATAAATGCCTAGGAAAGACCCTGGTCTATAATTAAGATGCACAATAGCTATGGTAATGAATACATTCATAAATAAAAAGATGATTGAATGAACTACTTTTCTACTTTTGCATCTAATAGCTTATGGTATAAAAGGGAAGACAATCTTTGCCCAAGTGCTCTTTCCTTTGGAATGACATTTCCATCCAGTCATTTTGTGTTACAGAGAGTAGGGGTCATATCTTATTCATGTTTCTATCTGTCAATTGCCTTGTGAAGCACCTTATATATCACCAATAATCAATAGTTATCTGTTAAGTGAATGGGTTAATTAATTCCCTTCTTGGAAGTGAAGTAATTTTTCCTAAAGAGTTCCAAAAAATGGAATCTTTCATGATTCAAGACAGGAAGAAGATGGGATGTCTTTGTCTGGGCCCCAAAAAGAATACAAGAAAATGGCAACCAGTAATAGTGTAAGCATAGGGCAAGAATTAGAAGTTCCAGGTTTGACTAATCCTCTGCTCTGCCAATTCCTAAATGTATAAGGCTGATTGAGACACCAGCTTACATGAGCATCAGTATTTTCTTTTGTAATTGTGACTGATAATCTGTCATTCTTATACTGCAGGTTTGTTATGTATATCAAAATCAATACATATCAAATCAATAATCTGTAAGAAAATGCTTTTTAATTTGTAAGATATCATACAATGGAAACTTACTATTAGAAGTAACATTAAACTTTTGTGGAACCAAGGGTTGACAATCTGTTTAATCCATAAGTAAGACTAACAAGGTCTTTCAGTTTTGTTCTGTTTTTTAATTTTTTTAATGTTTTATTTATTTCTAGGAAAGAGAGAGAGAGAAACAGCGTGAGCAGGGGAGGGTCAGAGAGAGAGGGAGTCACAGACTCTGAAACAGGCTCCCGGCTCTGAGCTGGCAGTCAGCACAGAGCCCGACGCGGGGCTCAAACCCACGAACCGCGAGATTATGACCTAAGTGAAAGTCGGACGCTTAACCGACTAAGCCACCCAGGCGCCCCAAGGTCTTTCAGTTTTGACTAGCAGGAGAATGGAGGGCAGAGGGGAGAGGCAAAGAATGAAAGAGAAAAACAGCAAAAGGTGAGGGAGGAAAAAAGAAAGAAAATATAAAAACATACAATGGTGAGATTGTCCAGAGAAGGTATAACCAAGATGGAAGCAGAGAAGAGGGAGTAGAACTAAGAGAGAAAATAATTATTTCTGATGGGGATTTGAGAGTGGCACCACAGTGATCAGGTGGGCCAAGATCACTAAACTGGGGCTTCATCCATTTCCAAACAATAGGCTATGTGAGATCTGAGATAAGGTAGAGCTGTATACTTCAACCCAACACAGGAGTAGCCAAGAAGAAGTATCATTCCATGGAAATGGGTAAGTCCAATTACCAGAGACAATATAACATGTACTTGTTCATTGAAAAAATAGAAACTGCAGAGGCACCTGGGTGGCTCAGTTGGCTGAACTTCTGACTTCAGCTCATGTCACGATCTCACGTTTTGTGAGTTTGAGCCCCTCATTGGGGTCTCAGCTGTCAGTGCAGAATCTGCTTTGGATCCTCTATCCTCCTCTCTTTCTGTACTTTTCCCATTTGCACACAGCCTCTCTCTCAAAAAGAAATGAAGCATTAAAAAGTATTGAAAAATAGAAACTACAAATGGGGGATATAGAACTTTTTTTTCCAAGAGCCAGACATGGCAGGAGGCCCCCTCAGAGTAGTAGGGTATGGTCTTCAGAATTCTCAGGATGAGCTGCAGTGCAAATGATTTGACTGCCATTTACTTTTGTCCAATTTGGCCCAGCAGAAATCTTTGCAATTCCACCAGCCTGGCCTGGCACATCTTCCCCACAGTTAGTTTTCATGTGCATGGCTTAATGATGGGAACATAACCCTTGAAAAGAAAATTAAATCATGAATCTCACTTTAGTGATCCTCGGGAGCTGAGTATGTGCAAAACTAGAAAGGATGTCCAAGCTTTGCCCTCGGAACACATAGCAGAACCTGCAATTCCCAACCATTCAAGTATTGGCCATGGTTCCAGAAATAGCAGCTATGTTTAAAAATAAGTTGTCCTTTGGTTCCTTGACTTTTCTTTTACTTATAATGTTTTCTGGTTTTCAGTTTGAATTCGCCTTTCACCTTTAGTTCTTTGCTGTCCTAAAAAACACCTAAAAATAATTTCTGTTGTTTTTGCTATAGCATATGTGCTTACAGGAATAAACTGTTTTTAGTTGTTCTTTAACTTACATAATGCTTCCTTCTCTAATATCCAGCATCTAAAGTGGGGAGTAATAAAAACATGATCTTATGGTCTTTTGTAATTTCTGTTTAGAACTAATTTAGAAAAGGAGAAGGAAGATGTATTTTACATGAGTATATGTTGAAGGTACATGTGTGCATATTTAAATATAGGAATAAAATGTGGTTTTAGGATAACCATAGCCACCTTCCAGATGCTTATTTAAAGGGTATTATCCTTTGTGAATTTGACATTTGTTTTGAACCTTTAAAATAAATATATTCTTATTTCTGGTTCTTCTCTTTCATGCCTTCTGGTAATTTATTGTTTGATAATACCTAATAGAGGCAAGGATACAACATAAACTTCATGGTTTTGTATTCTTTTATTTGCAAGTGGGATAAGGGAATTGATTAGCTTTTCTCTTGAAATGGATTTTTTTTTTTTTTTTTAAGAACTAGGATATGAAAGTTTCTGGCTTGTCTTCCTATTGCTCTCCCTGGGTCCATATGTTCTGGGAAACCTATGCATGAATTATCCATGGACCATTTATCAGTAAGTCTAGAGCCTCTACTTCAAGAACTAAGACATGCATATACATAAGGCAGAAAGGGGTGACAATCTCAAGAAAGGTGCTGTAAGATGGTAGAAATGTTCAGAGGGACAAAATAGGTATTTCTTGCTTTAGGCAACTGGAAAGACTTTCTGGAAAACATTAGATTTAAACTGTGTGTTACATGGTAATCCCTATAGTGCGGCTGTAAGAAAATATTTGAAATTGTACTTATGTTTGTTATCAGAAATGATAAGAATTGTATTCTTATCAGTGTTTTATATATTATTAACACTAATCTCCTTTACTGCATACTGCAGACAAGAGAGTACTAGTTTAACTAAGCTAAACTTCATTAGATTAGATCTGTTTTTAAATTTTTAGGGAAAAAACCATGGATTGAGGACAATTAAAAAAGAAGCCCCCAAAAAGAACAAGCTGTCAAAGTTGACAATTCTCTTTATTCTTAGCAGGAGATATTGGTCAGCCACATTACAAAGTTAAAATCAATGACGATCTAATAAAATTTGACAAGAACTGGGCCAATAAAATTAATTATCAAGAAGACTGCTTGAAGGATAGGTTTACATCCCCTAATCCTCATGTTAAATTTCTCCTTAAGAATATATTATGTCTTGAGATTGTTTTTAATGACATTATAATTAGCAAGATATTTAAAACAGGGTTTCGTCTTTAATTGATCTCTGTATAATTTATATTTTCTTTTATAAGATGCCTAATTTATTAACACACAAGTAACATAACTAAAATATACAGAGAGAGGAGATGAACGTAAAATATGTGTTATCTCATTCTATGCTTGACAGAGCAGGTTGAATAAAGGCCCCAAAGCAACCTATTTGGCTAAAACTATAGATGTTTTGCTGTTTAAAGCAACAAAAGTTCAATGTGAAGAGGGAATGGCTTTAAAAAGCCAGCTCCTGCCATAAGCATATTTAGCTTTCTTGAAGTTGATCTCATGGAACAGTCACAATCTTAATGATTTTAGCCTCTGGGAAAATGTCACTTTTTTCTCACTGGAGAAAAAAGTTTATTCATCCCCAGACCATGAGCCATAGAAATGAATGCTGTGAGACTCTTGAGAGGGACAAATTTGGAATTTATTCAGAGTAACCATTAACCTATCATATGGCCGTTGATTTTCTTGTTTCCTATTACTTTTTTCCCAAATAACCACCCTTAATTGGAGACCCTGTATCTCACATTTTAAGGGATATTTTCAAAAAAGAAACACTGGGGTTTAGGGAGGAGCCCTAGGCAGGAGAGAAAGGCAGCCATCTCAGTCAAGTTCAATATGCTTGCATGCCATCATTAAAGTTTTCAAAAGAATTTCAGGAAACCTTTGAGGCCTATTTTCAGAAAGAGAGAACTAGCAGGCCCTGAATAAAACAGACCCCCCAGAGAGAGGGGTGGAGGAGATCTGTGGTCCAATGCAAACTGACACCGTGACCCTAGGCACTGCTGAGGCAGCACCAAAGCACCCATGTCTGACGAAGAACAAAAAAGTCTGGAATGTTTAAAAAAAAAAAGAGGAAGGAATAAAGAAGAAAACCTAAGCCCTGTCTTTCTTTTCTATTCCTTTCTATTGTAATTTTGGTTTAATAAGAAATAAATCATTAAGCACAAAATTCGAAACTAGGTTACGGTCCTTTTAATATAGTTCAGTCTGATATCAACATGTGACCCTCCAGACTGAGCCCTCCAATATAAAAGCAGGTCCAAATGACTAAGTATGGCATGAATCTATTTTATTCCCAGGCAAGAGATTTTGAGGGCAGAGGCCAGCACACAAAGACAAGAGGGTGGATCACACAGCTGGGCAGGATGCTGCATGGCTAAGGTTTTACAATGATATTGACTTACCTTTGTCTAATTGAGGAGCCATTGAGTCTGTTTTCTCCCAGAGCATTAGATAATTAATTGGATATTATGCTTGATGGAAGGAGGAAGTAAAAAATAATGTGAATCTGAACTAGAGCAGATTATTTCATTCATATTTTAAAGCCATACCTTTTACTTTAAAGAAATCAACTTTGGGTCACTGCACAATAAAATAAATTCAATAAAGTATATAAATCAATGGAGAGCAGCAATAATGGCACATTAACATGAAACCAAGCTGCAAAAATGAATGTCTATCGAGTCGCACTCAATCTGAAAAAGCCAATTGAAAATGATAGACTTTGTAATATCTTAAAATTTAATAGGCTGTAGCTATATCTAACTAGAGTAGGGGAGAGAGAGAGGCCATCCCGAAGATCTGCTGGCAGGTTTCCTCATCTAAGAAGCAATGAGAAGGCCCAATACTGGTGGCAAGCCAGACCCTTGAACCATCTCTCTATCCAATCTATGAATTGTGTTAAGTCTTGACCAAGTCAGTGGCCCTTTTTCTTCAACTGGACTTTAGGATAACATTAGGCTGTGACTAGAGTAAGAAGTGAGTTGGTATGTAGGCTTTAAGGAGGTCAAATGCTAAATAATAAAAACTAAATTATATTATTTTCATAAATTGAAGGTGATTATTTTCTAAGCACATAAAATTTGGTCTGATTTTAAAAGAGCAGGAGCAGCCAATATATCACAGTGGTTTAAGGGAAGCTGGAGAAAATGCCCAGGCTCTGTAAGAGATCATGTACATGATTAATGCTGAAGCCAACACCAACAGGAAAAAGAGGAACTCCCACAGTCAGAGAGTGTGATTGTATTTACAGTACACTGGCTTTGATTAATGTGCACACTCAGAGAAGTAATGTGTGGAAGGCCAGAAGAGACCTGTTTTCAAGTGTTGGTGCTGAGTACCGATTTTCCATTATGTCCTGAGAGGGTATTGATGAGTAATAACTTAAAGTCCTTTTGTGGGGGAGAGGGTGCCAGAGGGGTTACTTTCCCATGCATGTGGAAAGATACAAATGGATTTCTTTGTTAATGCTCGCTACCCTTATAAGTCTGGAGACCAGCAGTGAGAAGTTTATCCGTTATTTCAGTTTCAATAACCAAGTGCTTCCAAGAGGATTTTTAAGTGATGTTAACTATAATGGTCTCCCTAAATGACCCTTTTAAGTATACAGTGGGTGTCGTTTCTGAATGTCTTATGAAAACATATTCCAGAGTTTTCAAAGCCTGTAGGTCCCAAAGAAAGGATGACTACATGTAATAATCACCTGAGAAACTTTATCTACCCCCACAATAGGATTTCTTATTTTGTTTTATGCCAAGCTAGAGTCTGATGTGCTTTCAGTGGTTGTATGTGTTTCTTGTGTAGACCTGGGAGGAAAGAAAGACATGCTAAATTAACATGTAGTGGATGGGAAAGCAGGACAACAACACCAAGCACATGAAGTATCTTTTCAGGTGACTCTGTTTTTTCCAGATTTCCAAATTTCCCCAGACCCCACTCTTTGATATGAATTATAAGTAAAGGAACATACAGTTAGCAAACCATTAAGACTGAGAACCTGACACTTTCACTTGCACCTGGACAACCCCACAATCAAACAAACAAGTAAACAAACAGACAGACAAAAAACTAGCAAGCTAGAAAAGCAACCACCAGACCACGGTCAATTTGTTCAAGCTGATTTGATCTAAGTCCAAGGAAAGCAGTGGTTCCCTAATAGAGGCCAAGTCTGACTACTTGGTAGTGACTCATGAGGACTGTGGTAGACTGAATGATGGCGCTCCAAGATGTCCACCCCTAATCTTGTGAATCCTATGAACCCATGAATGTTATTTTTTATGGCAAATGAGACTTTGTAAATGTGATTGCATTGGGGATACTGAGATGAGAAATTTTCCTATATTATCTGGGTTGTTTTGAAGGAATAGCAGAGGTCCTTCCAAGAAAGAGCAGGAAGTCAGAAAGAAGAAGGCCACTATTGTGATGACAGAAGCTGCAATTACAGTTATATGCTTAGAAAATTAAGAAGCCATAAGCCACGGGTTATAGGTGGGCACTAGAAGCTGAAAAAGACAAGGGAATGGATTCTCCCCTCAGAGCCTCCAGAAAGAATCAGCCCTATTGATACCTTGACTTTAGCCTTGTGAAACTTATTTTGGACTTCTGACCTCCAGAACTGCAAGATAATAAATTTGTGATGTCCTGAGACACCAAGTTTTGGATAATTTGTTATAGCAGCAATAGAAAATTAATACAAGAACTCTGTGTGAGGAAAGATTAGCAAACTGATACAAGGTATGATTGCAGTTGTGGATATAGAGAGAGCAGGGAGAATCAGCTTCCATGCAGCTACCAACTCTAGTTTTCCCTTTAGGGAAATTCCCATTTAGTATGGGAGAGACAGAGAGAGAGAGAGAGAGAGAGAGAGAAGCCCTAGGAGGTTTCATGCCTAGCATGGAGCCTTGATAGAGGGGCTGGATCTCACAACCATGAGATCATGACCTGAGCTGAAATCAAGAGTCAGATGCTCAACCAAATGAGCCACCAAGGCAGATCTAAGCTTCTGTTTTCTTATTTAGAGTGAAGATCACAGATTCCAGGAACAGAATGAACATGTGAGGTAGCATAACTTGTGGTATGCACAAGTATCCATGATATGGCAGCTACTCTTAAATTTGTGGAGTGATGCATAATGCTGGGTGTGAGAATCAAGTGAGAAAATTGTGTAATTTAATAGTTCCTGGAACAGAGTAAGCATGCAAAAAGCTTTTTTTTTAATCCATGTATGCTTTCAGTACAAAATTATACAAAAATAGCAAAATCTTCACACTTAAGAAGAATTAGAGAATGTTTTCTGTTTTATTAAAGACAGAAATAAAAACATCTGGTTATCAGACCTCTTTTTTGCCTAGAACTTTAAAACCAACTCTGCTAAGGAAAAGCTTCATTCTAATTCTACTTCTGCATCCACACAGGTGTTTAGTGTTTTCATGAAATCACTTCATGAAATCCTTATCTCAATATTATAGTCTGTCTAAGATTTGATACAATGCTAACAAGTAGAGGGCAAATGGGCAAATAGGGGAATTTGAGGGCTGAAGAATAGAGAAAAGATTCATGCCTCTCATATTTTTTAGAAAACCAGTTGTTAGGTTTGAGAAAGGGAGTTCCTACTTCCTACGTGCACACTCCACACACACACACACACACACACACACACACACACACACCAGTAACAGCAGCAGAGTAAGCAGTAATTATAACAATAATAACTCAAAATGTTTTCTCCAGGTCGACCCCCCCCCCCCGAAAAATCTCTAAAATAAGCCCTATCTTGTTTCATAAACAAATACAAGATTGAACATGAAAGACTATCATTGCCCTGCACAAAGTAAATCTTTTGTAGTTTTTATTTTTAATAATAGGCCATCTACGTTGTGATCATTTCAAAACAAAAAATAGAATTGGTGTTCTGCCCAGGCAGAGTATATGTCTCATAATTTCAGCTGTATCGGTGAGGAGCTTTGGTACTTTTCCAAGTTTTTTCAATTACTTGGTGACATCAAAAGTGCCCTTCACAGAAAACACAGACTTCTGTGGCTAAAAACAAAATATAGGATTTTAGCATCGCTGGGAATATTTATAGAGGAAAGGCTATAAAATGGATTCTGGAATATGGGTTGGAGTGTCATGTTCCAATTCTTATCCTGATCCCTAAAATAACAAGAGATTCCCATTTATTTCTCATCAGATGTGTGGATGCAGTGGATCCAGCACATAACAGATTATCTTGTAGCTGGAAGACCTGGTTCTTAAATAGCCATGTGGTATATCGTTCATGGGCCCATAAACTGCCTTGACTGTCATGTGAGATAAGAATAAATTTTATTGTGTTAAGCCACTAAGATATTTTGATGTTACCGTAGTTAGACTACTCTGAATAATATGGAGTAAGAGGAGTGGAAATGAAAAAAAAAATGTATATAATTCTCAGACAATATTTCCTTTCTTTCATGGGACAACACCTTTTCCCAACTTGAATCCCAAAGGTTCTTTGGATACTAATACTCAGGATGATTGTTAGCAAATTATTCACTTGCTGATTTTCCAAGGACTTTTCTAGAGTCCTCAAAACTTGGCAATAACATTTTACAAGAAAAAGTAACATCCAGAGGGAGAGAGTTGCCTAATTAAAATTTCATGATTGAATAGTAGAAGAACAGTGTGTCCTTGCTTGAGTCTGGTACCTCTCTTTATCTCATCATTTTTGGTTGCTTTCATGATAATTATTTTTTTTTCCTTTTGTATCTAATTTAAGAATTACAAGTAAAAGAATTTTGGTGGTACTCTGGTAGAGCTAAATCACTTATCTTGGAGAGTTTATACTACCAAAAATATGTCAGGTTATAAGGAGTTAAGAAACAACCTTGAACAACAATAATGACTGTGAGCACATAGAGTTTATGGGTATATATATTTTATATTCTTATGAGAGGATATTATGACCAAGGTTATACAGAGTCATATTGTCATCAGATAAGAACTCAGTTGAATCAATTTTGTTCATATTGTTGGCAAGTATAGTAATTTTTAAATGAAAAAGGCCAAAGAAACATTTACCTCATCATAAAGGGATGAGGAAAATAAAAAGTTAACATTTGCTGAGCATCTAATATCTGCCAAATATTGTGGAAAATATATGATTTCATAAATCCTTACCATGTGGCAAGTAACACAATCATTTTAATGAGTAGAAAATAAGCTCAGACCAACTGTTACTTACCCAAGGCTACATCGCTAATAAGCAGCAGTACTGCGATGCAGACAAAATGTATTTACTGAGTCAATATTCATTTCACTCTCTCCATGGCAGCCCCAAGTTTAAGTGTTAGAATTAAATGAAATAACTATGTCTAAACCTATGATACTCAGATAAAAGTTCTATTTCTTGTATTATAAATGAACATCAAAGTATTATCTCCCCTCTAGCATGGCTTATGTAATGGCTGAGTTTGAATTTGGTGTTAAGAATCCAAGGAAAGGAGGCTGGGGGCACCTGGGTGACTCGGTGGGTGAAACTTCCAACTCTTGGTTTCAGCTCAGGGCATGATCTCATGGTTCATGAGTTTGAGCCCTCATCTGACTCTGCACTGACAGTGTAGAGCCTGCTTGAGATTCTCTCTCTACCCATTCCCTACTCACAATGTCTCTGTAACTTTCAAAAATAAATAAATAAACTTGAAATAATTAAAAATAAAAGAATCCAAGGAAAGGAGGAGAGGGAGAAAGGATACTGATCTAACAGCGAAAAGTAATAGAATCTCAAGAAAAAAAAAATCCCAGGACTATAGTCTACTAAACCACTTTAATTATTTCATGACTTTGAAGTCATGTAATGTAGCACATTTTTATTTTGTTGGGACTAGAAGACAGATTTGGGTTGTGTTCCTTGAGGCTATTGTGCATAAGCAAGTCACTTTTGGTGGACCTCTTAACCACTCAGCACCTAAATCTAACCCTTGGCTTTGCTCTCTATTGCATTCATGCTAACTGCCATCAATGACTAAGGAGATTTTTTTAATATTTTCCCTATATTTTATTATTTTTAATTGAGGTATAATTGACATATAACAATATATTAGTTTCTGGTGTTAAAAGTGATTTGATATCTGTATGGTGAAATTATCACCACAATAAGTCTAGCTAGCAATTAAAATTAATAGTTTAAATTTATTCTAGTGTGTTTTATTGGAAGAAGTAGAGGATAGTCATTTAAAAGCAGATTCTGTGGCCATTTTACTTGAGGTCAAATTCCAACTCCAATATTTACTACCTGTGTTATTTAATAAAATATGTATTTAATATCTCTCTTCTTCAGTTTCCTCATCTGAAAGATAAGGATAATAATAATTCTAAAATCATAGTGTCCTATAATGATCAGATCAGTTTGTTTATGGAATAGCATTAGGTACTATTATGGAACAAAACATATACTATCATTGTTTTCATCTATTAAATGAACCACAATGTCAATTTGGTCTTGAATAGGGGAATAATATTATGTTATGAAAACTTTAGGGGCTACAAAATGCAAAATATATAATAAAGTCTTTTTGTTTTCTTTTCAATCAGTAGCAGAAAATACCAAATCATTTCATAGATTGTCTCTGAAAAAACAAAATAGGTCTATAAACCAGGTCTGGTTTTCTTAAACCAGATCCCTATGTACTTGAACTACTACCCATCAGCAGTAGCATCTCATCTCTTGTGTTAATCAAAAGAGAAAGAAGGGGGGAGGGGTAGATGACATAAACAGGATGAGGATGGGGAAGGAATGGGAGTAAAAAATGGCTGAAAGGTTTATGTTGCACCGACAGATCAGGTTTCAAAGGTATTATCCCTTTCACTTGCTTAAAATACTTTTCCATGGCATCCACATTGGATTATGGCAACAGTTACCATTATACCTTCTCACCTATAGTTTAAGAATTATTTGGCAGACTCCCTTCTCTGGGGCTTGATCTGCTCTCCTTTTGGAAGAAATAGATTATTATCGCAACCAGTATTTATCAAAGATTTCTGGCCTCCAATTCCCTTAAAATATTTCTGAAGTTTATTCCACCCTCCTCTGGGCATCTTTCTCTACAGGATCCAAACTCAATGATTTAAGACACAATTTGCTGACAGGAGATCCTGAGAACCCATTATGAAAATGAAGGCAGCAAACAACCTTTGAATGTATTTCCCAATTTAAAAAAGCCTTCATTACGTAGCACATTTCAGGCTGGAATGTTAAAAATTTATCATAGTTTCGGTAATTGCAGCTTCCTCTGGAAGCTTGGCATGATGTGGAATCATTTGTAAAATGTGTATTTTTTTGGACCCTCAGTAGGAAGTTTGCCAGGCAATACATTTAATTAGGAACATGAAGAAGAGAATAATTGTGGTCTGTCATAATGTATTACTTTTAAATTCTACATGTGTTTAAGATAGTGGTCTCATAACAACGCATGAATTTAAAGCTGAAGGCAATTTGCCTTTCATCAGTTCCAGGTTTTTATATAGGGAAATATATTATTTTGATGGGAAGAGTACATTAGTTACATTCCTTAGATGTAACTCTTGGACCATTGTTTTAGCTACAAGAGTGTTAGCTGCTCTGCTTAGAAACAACCTTTGTCCATTTTAAGACCTTGAAAATTGATACATTGCCTTGCAAGCTTAGACAGCTTTACCAAAGTTTAACTTCCTCTAGAGATGCATAGAAATAATGGAAACACATTGCCTTTTCTGAACATAACCATGTATATAACATCTAGTTCTGCCTGATGCATTAAGTAAATTTGATAAGAGCAACTCGAGTTTTGTAATAATTAATGTCAATTTAAAAAAAAATACAAAGGAACCTATGTCAGCATATTCAAGGAGGAGAGGTATGGTGATAGCCATGTACTGAGGTCAGGTTTTCATTGTGTGAAACATGCAGTTCCATTTTTTCAGGAAAGCTTGCTTATCATAAATTTTAGAGGCGTCATGAAAAAATGCAACAGAAAGGCCGTTTTGGTATACAGGGCGCAAGCGTTGTGGTATTCAGGTTGTTAAGTACAGAATACTCTCATCATTTACCTTTACATGAATCTCCTCTGCCTTTTATTACTACAGTGACAGTCTCCTTAGTGAACAGAGATTTCCCTTTCATAATAAATTTTATTAGATTTCACATTAGGGCGTCCTCTCTCAGGATCACTCCAAGGTGTAAATGAGACAGGGACAGAGATTATTTTCATTCCCCTTCTAACCACTGTATTTTGGCGTCTCAGAATCTTCTTTTTCTCACCCTAATTAGCTTAGTCTTCCCTCCTATATCCCTCAGTCTTTCTCTGCACTCTTTGAAGCATCAAAACATTACTTTAGAAAGTGATTCCTTCAGGGCTCCATTCTGAGCTAGGGACGAGGAACAGAAACCAAATTAGAACGGTCTGCGTGTTGACAGTCAGTAGAGGATAAGGAATTGGATGTAAGGAACAAAGCTGTTGGGGTGTATGGAACAGTTACATTCATGTAGGTGGCATTGTTTTTTGAGAAATTCTCAAAAAGTGTAAGGAGTACACTTCTTTCTTCTTATCTAACTTGTAAAACCAATAAACAAACCCAGCTTTTATTCTATGTCATTAGGAACCAGAATTAAAGTAACAACCACAATAATAATTTGTATTGTTGAATGCTTATTTTCCTTAAAGCCATGTTCTGAGCACTTTTTAGACATTAGCTCATGCAATCCTTAGAATGGCTCTACATGGTACACACTACTCTTACCACCAAGGAACCCTGGGCACAGAGTGGCTGTTTATCTTGCTTGACTAATAAAAACAGTGAAAAATGGTCTGTTTTGGGACTCCAGATTCATACCCAATTGCTATTGTATTACAATTAATGAATTGTGGAAAAGATATAATGTGGTAAAAATGAAATGCAATTAACTGAAAGACTGTTAAAAAAGGATTATAAAGAGAAAGATAAAAATGTAGACTTGGTGATGAAAGCACAATGTTGAAATAGATATATATAGTGTATAAGCAGGTCTCAATCTCAATGCTGAGGTTTACTCTAAAAAATACTTCGTAATGAAGATCAAATGGAGTCCAGTATTGGCAATACTTCCTGAGTCTCAACATAATGGGACTTCTTTTGTGCCTCTCTAACATTGAAGTACGTAAAGCAAATGACCAATACTCTGGGGTGTAAATCTCACATGCATGTGTATGTGTTCGTATTTGTATTTTAGCATGATTCGCTGAAATTAATATGCATTATTTTGCTTTAAGGGGCAAAGGACCACTAAAGCATACAACTGATGTGATTTATGCCGCTAAAATGATATCAGAATCAGGATCAAGGATGGATGTCCTTGCTCGACAGATTGCTAACCAGGTGAGTTCTCTACAAATGGACATGACAAAAGTCCATGCTAATTGCTCTCTACCATGAGACACCAATGAAAACAAAGCTGGATTTTTACTTTATTAGATTGATTTTCTATAAATTATTATTTCAAAATCTTATTTGATAATTAATACACAAGTACTGGGCAATTGATTCGAAGGAAAGTTATTTCTTAGGGCATTATTATTATTGTTATTGCTCTTATTATTAGTTAGTGCTTTATTGTTTCTTAGATTTTTGAGCTTCAAATATATTCAAATTACTTAAAACACCAGCTTTTTGAGTTTCAAATATATTCAAATTATTTTCATAGGCTGTAATACTCAATATCGGTATTTTTTTATTACTACCTTAGATTTGTTATTTTTGCTCTTCAAAAATCAATCTTTTCTTGAATTGTATTATGTTAGGTTTTCAATGTTAAAATTAGATTCTGATATTCTGTGTAAAAATGTAAGACAAGTACTAATTGGTAGAATACTAAAGTGAAGATATAAAATGTGGAAAGTGTATATGACTTATGGAGATAGATGCTAAAAGTTTTTAAATACTTAGTTTCCTTCTTTTTTTTGTTTGGTTTATGTTTTAAATATTTTTAATTGAAGTATAGTTGATGTATAGCATTTGTTTCAAGTGTACAACATAGTGATACATCACAAAATGCTCACATGATAACTATTGTTGATATCTGTCCCTGTACAAGATTATTACAATATTATTGATGATATTCTCTATGCTGTCCTTTTCATCCCTGTGATTTATTTATTTTATAACTGGAAGTTTGTACCTCTTAGCCCCCTTCACCTACTTCACTCTCTCCCCTAATAGCCTTCCCTCTGGCAACCACCAGATCATTCTTTGTTTTGTTTTCTGTTTTAATTCTTAAACTGTTTTAAAATTGTATTTATTTTATTTTTATTTGAAATATAATTAACATATAGGATTATATTAGTTTCAGGTGTATGACATAATTGTTCAACGATTCCATACATTAGTCAGTTCCTTTTTTTAGATTTCTCATGTCTCCGTTACAAGTTTCTAAGCAGCAGGGCCGCCTGTGTGGCTCAGTTGGTTAAACGCCTAACTATTAGTTTTGGCTCAGCTCAGGATATTGGGGGTTCCTGAGTTCAAGCCCCTCATTGGGTTCTGTGCTGACAGTGTGGACCTTGCTTGGGATCCTCTCTCCCTCTCTCTGCCCCTTTCTGGGGCAGACATGCTGCCTCTGTGACTCTCAAAAGTAAATAAATAAGTCTAAAAAATAATTTTCTAAGCAGGACCTATATTATTAATTACCTTTTGCCAAACTTCAATAGAAAAATCTATCAACTTCTTTAGTTAATACAGTGAGAAATCCAGTTAATATTTCAAACTGATATGTAGTATTACTTTGTAGGTTTTGTATTACTTACCTTCATAATATTTATTTCCCTCTGGGGAAAAAAAAGCATTTTTCCTTTTGACTTTGCAACTATTCCACATTATTTCTTGCCTATATACTTTGAGGGAAACTTTATTGGGCTGCTTCTTATTACTTAGTCTTTTTATTCTCTGCTTTTTGAAATACAATCAGCCAAAGCATATTGTTAGATATTTCTAGATATAAGGGAAGAGAAACAAATAAAGAATACTAACAGAGACAAATATTGTTAAACATTTATCGAATATACATGTATTGTCAATATCTTGCTATGTTAAGGATTCTAAACATTCTATGAATCCATTTAGTATTTACAGTTAAAAACAAACTTTATCCTAATATAATTCAAAATACAGCATGAATAAATGATTGAAGCCCAAATCCAAACATAGTTTTCTGTATTTTAGAATTTTATTGCATTCATTTTATGAGAGAGACCGAATAGTAGTATAGGTGAAACATAAGGAATTAGACAGATTTATGTGTGATGGTAACTTTTTAAAGATTTAATGATTACTGCCAGTGTGCCTCTGTTTCTTTTGGAATGCAAAGTTTTCAAAGTTCAAATAGTTGTGTCACTTGGAATTTTCTTTTTCTTGTATTGATCTTTTTTTTTTTAAATTGCATCAGAATCACCTCTCTGTAGGTACTTTTATAATATAGTTTTATTACATTATACCATTGTTTTTTTATTCAAGTTAAATGGAAGAAAGTAAAAGTATTGTCTTGCTTCCCACAGCTTTTACATTTTAAACGAAGATTAAAGGAATAGTCATTGAATAATGAAGAATTACAGATGACCCTCTTTGGCTTTTTCCACTTCATATAGGAGAGTAGTTTCAAATTAATTACTTTTGTTCTGAACAAATAGGGTTATGAAGAATCAAAATTGAGAATTATGAACCTGATTCTTATTATAGGGATCATCTGGGGAGATTGTCTATGACTGTGCTTCTGATGTTGTTTGATAGATTAACAAAAAAAAATTTAGACAGAAAATAATATCTGAAATTTATTGTGGAATTCATATGAATAACGTAAGCAAAACAATATTCGGTGTCTGTGTATTATGAAAAATATCTGTTGGAACATAGGTTATTTTCTATTTTGAACAACCTAATTAGTTCTAAATTTTTAAAATATTTTTTATGGTTCTTTCTAGTCTATTTACTACTAGAGTGTCAGAAGATCAAACATCAATCAATTTTCAATTCCACCCAACATAGACATATATATCATAAAAGTCCATATAATATATATATATGGTGTTAAAGCAATTTAGAGTCATTCTCTAAGGTTTCAGAGTCAAAGGTCATATGCAAAGAGAAAGAAATGAAATCACATTAATTAAGGTTTCTAATTGTATCTACTTGCACTTTCCTTTTCCTTTTTTTTTATTGTTTTATTTATTTCTGAGAGAAAGAGAGAGAGAGAGAGAGTGAGAGACAGCATGAGCAGGGGAGGGTCAGAGAGAGATGGAGATACAGAATTGGAAGCAGGCTCCAGGTTTCTGAGCTAGCTGTCAGCACAGCGCCCGACGCAAGGCTCAAACCCAACAACCGTGAGATCATGACCTGAGCAGAAGTCGGATGCTTAACTGCTAAGCCACCCAGGCACCCCTCTTTTCCCTTTTTTTTTTTTTTACCCTTCTTTTTGTCTTGCCTCCTTGAACATATATTTATTGTGTGTAGCCAAATACAATTTACTACTCTGGCTCTACCCTAATTTTCTGTTTTAACATCCAGAACTCCAATGTAAGCTCATTTGTCCCAAATTGGCCAACATCTCTTGGGCCAATTGGAAGTATCTCCCTGGTGTGGTAGGTTATATAAGCCATTCAAGACTGTGTTGCTTAACTTCTGTAGAATTCTGGTACGAATTCTATCTCCATTAGGCAATATATTCCTAAAGGATGGAATGTTGTTAGCTATCACAATTCTTTTAACATTTATTTTTTAAATGTTTATTCATATTGAGACAGAGAGAGAGAGAGAGGGAATGAGTTGGGGAGGGGCATAGAGAGAGGGAGACAGAATCTGAAGCAGGCTCTAGGCTCTGGGCTGTCAACACAGAGCCTGATGTGGGGCTGGAACTCACAAACTGTGAGATCATGACCTGAGCTGAAGTCAGATGCTCAACTTACTGAGTCACCCAGCACCCCACTCCCACAATTCTTAAACATGTTCCTCATGAATAAAGAGAATAACAAGCTAGAGAACTACCCTTCTTACAAAGCCAAAATTCCAGACTCTTAGTACACATCTCTTTAAAATCCTCAGTTCTACACTGTAATTTATCATGTTAAGCAGGTATTCAAAATTAGATGAATTGGGTAACACCTCACAAGGTAGGAAAAATACACAGATCTCAATTAGTTAGAGAAACTATATATTCCAAATAGGAAAGAGATGAACAGGAACCGAAATAAAATAAATATCTACTAAAGCATTTTGCCCAAGAAGAGGACAAAATTAGACTTTCTTACCTCTGAGTGCTGTGTCTGAAGCCTAATGCTCCTTCACTGTAATTTTGCCAAAGTGAAGATATCCATAGTATCTGCTGGGTACTTCCACCTAATTATACCTGAACACAATTAAAATGAAATATTAATGTTAAATATAATCAAAACCAATGCCAATTCAAGACAAGATGACACTTAAAAAACAAGATAAAGAATTATAGCCAAATATACACAATGCATTTAACTATGAACAATTGACAAGTATAATTTATACTGATATTTTGACAAAATATTGTCAGTGGCTAGACTCATTTGAATTATTTCTCTGATGATGTTATGAGAGTCAAAAATATATTCTAATAAAAATATACTAAAAAGAAACTTCTGAAGCATTCACTATGCCATTCTAACTTGTCCCTTAAGAATATAATTTCTAGATGCATTTGTGATAATATTTGTATTTTGATGCTATTATCTACCTGAAATTTATTTTGAACAGAGATACTCATACTAGCATTGTTTTCCAGATTAATGAACTTTATAAAAATAAGTGCACAACAGGGGCGCCTGGGTGGCTTAGTCGGTTAAGCGTCCGACTTTCGCTTAGGTCATGATCTCGCGGTTCCTGTGTTCGAGCCCCGCGTCAGGCTCTGTGCTGACTGCCAGCTCAGAGCCTGGAGCCTGTTTCAGTCTGTGACTCCCTCTCTCTCTGACCCTCCCCTGCTTACGCGGTCTCTCTCTCTCTCTCCTAGAAATAAATAAAAATTAAAAAAAAAAAATAAGTGCATAACAGTTTCTTGGGAATCTAATAGGAATAGATAGATACTAAAGTAGTATATTATGTTTGCATCTTTTTATTGAAGTATAGTTGACGCACAACATTACATTAATTTCAGATGTACAACATAGTGATTTGACAACTCTATATGTATGCTGTGCTCACTACAAGTGTAGCTACCATCTGTCACTATACAATGCTATTATAATACCATTAACTATATTTCGTATGCCTTTGTTTCCCTTCTATGCCATAACTGGACGCTGGTATCTCCCACTCCCCTTAAGCCATTTTGCCTGTCCCTCAACCCCCATCCCTCTGGCAACCATCAGATTGTTCTCTATATTTATGGGACTACTTCTGCTTTTGTTTGATTGTTGGTTGTTCTTTTTAGATTTCACACATAAGTGAAATTATATGATATTCTCTTGTTTTGCCTGACTTATTCCCCCTAGCATAATACCTTTTAGGACTATCCATGTTGTTGCAAATGGCAAGATCTAATTATTTTCTATGGCTGAGTAATAGAAACATCAGTTTGCTAAAGACCAATGGTGATAGACATAGAAAAGAAGAAAAATGTTCAAAGTATGCTTCAAGGGGTAAAATCATCACATATGAATGACTGACCAAATTTAATGGATGGGAGAGAGAAAGAAAGCACTATTCTTTGAGATGGTTAATAGAGGGAAAAAACAGTAGGCAAGATGGATTCTGAGATAGTTGAGGATTATATGCGTTGAGTATGAAGTGATGAGACAATGAGATGGATTGGGCAAATCCAAATGTTCTTCTGAAGTCAGGGCTAGATGATAAAGATTTAGTAATTTGTGATTTTGAAATAGCTGAAGCTGGAGCAGTATGTACTATTGTCCAAGAAGAAGGTGAGAATCAAAAGATGCCCAAGAACAAAAGCTGAGGATGTCAATGAGGCAGCACTGAAAAATTTTTAGAAGTCATGGTCACAAACAAGAAGAGACAGATGGGATTATAGGGTTGACAGAGGGTTTCTGTTTTGAGGGACATTATATTGATAGATTAAAGGTTAGAAAAATGAGATATTAAAAGAGAAGAAAGATGGGATCATTGGTGGTATGGATCTTAAGGAAGGTGAAAGGAAACAGCCTCTGAGCTAGAGTAGAGGTTGAGAAATAAACCCAAGGGAAGGTAAATGTCCAGGACTCAGAGCCCTTTGCTATCACTGACTGCTTGAAATTTCTGTTCTAGAAATTCTCAATGACTCCTAGTACTTTTTATTAACAAACTTTGCCAGCCTAGCAGAATTTAAACTGCTCTCTGTAATTGCAAAAGTCATTTTAAATGTGTCTTAAATAAAGTTTATACTCAAGTATGGGCAAAAAAATTGCTAAGTTTATGGCATAAAGATCTTTAAAAGTATTCACTTTGCTAATTCACTCTTAAAATCCAAACCAGAAGGTAATAAATGTTTTGTTTTGTGTTTTGTTTTTTGTAGTTGTTTTTTTACTTTTGCTCTCGTTACTAAATGATGTATTCTGTACTGGTACTAATTACCTTGCCAGAAGAGTGAAGGCTGGTTTAGCTTGAGAAAACCACCTAAGCTGATATGCCATCTGCTTGCCTGTAGTTAAGTGTCCCGGTGGTTTAAAAAAAAAAAAAAAAAAAAAAAAATCTATGCATTAAAAAGCTAACCAGATGCCCTAGTCAACATCTCCAGTTGTAATAAACTGAGAAATAATAACCCATGCGTGTTATGATTTTCTACACTTGATTTGTCTAAAAGTCCCTATCAATGTTGTTTTAAGTTATTTTTATGCAAATTTTATTTGGAAAAAAAGTCAGGGTCATGAATGTCCTATAAATTTAGGACCAGAATTTTTCTATAACTCTCATATAAAAATGTAAAAGGTAGGGAAAATATTATTTGATTTGGTGAAGGAGGTTTGGCAAAATAGAAGAGCATTCTTAAAGTGGGAATGATTTGTTCTCCTGATTCTGCTTCTAGGCAGCCAAAATCCACTCAAAGGCTTGCTTTCCTCATGTCAATAGGAAAGAAGCCTTTAATAAATTATATAGCTTTGAATATACCAATTAGTATTTTTTAATGTCACCTATAAGACTATGGTCTTTAGGTGTAACCAAGCATTCTCATCAATTCAGGAAATAAAAGGAGAATCTGGGTCAAACAACTTTTAACTTCAAAAGTTGAACTTCATATTTTGTATTCATTTGACTCATTGTTTCCTTAACAGAATTACATAATTATAGTATGGCCTTGAAAGGGTCTCTTGAGAGAAACTACATGTTTTGCTTAAACTTGAGTAATTGCAACATTGGTTATTGGTCAAGAATCTAATTATTAGCTTTCAAGTTCAATTTTATCATAAATAAGTAGTGGTGCTAAACTTTAAGGAACAAATCCACACTAATCCTACTTACAGCTTACCAAAAAAAGTGAATGTCAACATAAGAAACAAAGTCACAAATCAGAGTGATAATTTATTGTTTATTACCTAAGGTGGCAGGAAGACTGATATCATTCCTAGATTGTGAAGATAGGAAGTGTAGCCAGATAATGTAAGTTTGAATACCAGCTCTACCATTTGTTAATTAGAGAAGTCTGTTAACTTCTCTGTTTTTCAGTTTCCTCTTTTGTTAAATTATGGTAGAACCTACCCTCTGGAGTTGATGATTAGTAAAGAGTTAATATAGGTAAAGCACCTAGAATAGTACATGACAGATAAAATACTGTATGTATTATCACTGAGTCCATCAATAGGAACAAAGAATAGATAGGACCATTACTCAGTGAAGACAAAGAAAATGGCTTTTTGAATAAATGTCATATAGAAGACATCATTGTACAGTGAATGAAATAAAGGTAAATTCAAATCTTTAGACAAATCATATATTCTATAGAAAACTCCATGTGCAAATGGGCAAAATAGTAATATAGACCCAAGTAAAATGGCACAATGAAATACTAACTTAGAATTATTCACACAAAGGACATGGCACAGTGTCCCACACATAGAAAATACAATCCACTTCCTGTCATGATAAAACATAACTTTCATCATTCTAGGTAATTCTCAATAACTAGTTTTGGTCTTTGAACAAATCGAAGTACTTGTTACTTCAGAACAGTGCTGGAAACATAGTGTTCGCATGAATTCTCTCTTTCCTTGAAACCATAAACCTCACAGTATTCTGTGATTTAAAAAATTTTTTTATTGTTTTATTTATTTCTGAAAGAGAGAGAGACAGCATAAGCAGGGGAGGGTCAGAGAGAGAGGGAGACACAGAATCTGAAACAAGCTCCAGGCTCTGAGCTGTCAGCACAGAGACCAACGCAGGGCTCGAACTAACCAACCGTGAGATGATGACCTGAGCCGAAGTCAGAGGCTTACCCCACAGAACCACCCAGGCACCTTATTCTGTGATTTTAAAAAATGCACTTCAGGGGCACCTGGGTTGCTCAGGCGATTAAGCATTAGACTCTTGATTTCTCCTCTGGTCACAGGATGGAGTCCTGTGTTAGGCTTTGTGCTGACAGAGTGGAGCCTGCTTGAAGTTCTCTGTCTCCACCTCTCTCTGCACCCACTCAAAATTAATAAATAAACATTAAAAACATATAAAATTCCGTTGTTAGTGATTTAAAATAAAATGGATTATTAAAAAATGTTTTATTTATTTCTGAGAGAGAGAGGCAGCGTGAGCAGGGGAGGGTCAGGGAGAGAGGGAGACAGAATCAGCAGCAGGCTCTTGGCTCTGAGCTAGCCGTCAGCACAGAGCCCAACGTGGGTCTCGAACCTACAAGCTATGAGATCATGCCTGAGCGGAAGCCAGAGGCTTAACCGACTGAGCCACCCAGGTGCTCCAATAAAACAGATTTGAAAGCATATAGATATGGTTCAAATTCTGTTATTACATAAACTTTTCAGTGCTGGGAAAATGGTTATGCTTTCTAAATTTCTGATTTCTCATCCAGAAATTGAGGGAAATCACTTCTTTCTTTTTCTTCTTCCTCCTATTTCTTTTCTATTTCTTTTTCTCTCTTTCTCTTTGTCCTTATTTTCCTCCTTTCTCTTTCTCCATCTTTTCTTCCTTCTCCCTCTTTTTAATTAGTTACAGTTTTAATCCTTTTGAGATTTGGGGAATTACCGTTACTTCCTTGTTTAAAATTTGAGAAACACCTTGAATGTCTTACTATTATCTTGTCCAATTGTCTCTCTAGCTGGTTATTCCATATCTGGCTATTCCTTTTTATGTCCATGCTATGATGGTATCTCTGAAGAATTAATTTCTTTGCTAACTTTCCTGATTAACTTTGACTCAAGGGTAGTATATTCTCACCTTCTCTACACATTCTATAGCTATGTAACTATTCTATATAGAAATATGAAAAAGAAACAATTCTCAGCAATTTTCCAACAACACTCTAATTTGTGAATTACTTGAATGCTTTTTGTGGTATTTCATCATACGGTTTAATTTACATTTCAAGTCATTAGAATTAAAGCTTTATTGACAACATTTTTATACTTATGGAAATTATATATATATGTATTTAAGAAATGTAAAATAGAAAGAAAACAAAATTATTGATTGTATCATGTTTGTTTATTTCATATTTTTCCAGCATGTTTTAAACACAAACACAATTATGTATTGTTTGTACAATTTGAATGAGATAGTATGTGAAATTTCAAATATTGTTTTTTTCCACCTTCTAAACACATTTTTCCAACTCCTTTGGACATATTTTCTTGAGACTATATAATATCACATTATATAGATATGAGTCCTTATTTAATCTTTTCACTATTTTTGGACATTTAAGTCATTTCCAAATATTATGATTATATATAATGCTGCAATTAATATCTTTGCATATAAATTATTGTCCACATTTCCACATCCTTATGAAGATGTACTTAAAGTACAAGTATAGTAAATTATCAGGGATTAAGAAATTCTATTATAATTGCATAGAAGAAAGAGCTGAAAGATTTAAACCCGACCATAGATACTTACCGTGTTTTGTTGAAAGCCTTCCTCCAAGAAGTTCCTTATGGATGATATTATAGTATAGGAGACCATGTTTGGTAAAGAGTCTTAATATATTTCTAAAACATGTATGCTGTTTATTTCTTGGCTCAAGGTAGATCCATGACTGTTAACCTAAGGTGCAAATGATTTCATCTGTGTAATGTGTAATGATGAAAGTAACAGAAGATAATATATGGTTTGTTGTGGGTGTTTTTCATGCCCTTACAAATAAGAAAGGACAGACAATGCAGAAAAATAGGTCCCAAGAAATACTCTAATAATAGTAACTCTAAGTGAAAGAAATAATTGCATTTAAAATATTTCTTTAGATTTGCCTAAAATGCAACGTGAAGACTTCTAACCCTATCATAAATTAAAGGTAATTATTTTATGTACCTTTTCAAGTCTGAAAATTCCTTTACTATTATTTCCTTTGTCTATGCTGAAGTAATTAAGGTTGAAACATGAATAAATTCTTCTAATGGTGGAAGTATATCAGAAACTACATGGGCGTGGGCTGAGAGATGAGGCTCAATGACAATAATATTGCTGCATTATAAGGTACCTCAGAGTCAGTATTTATTCAATCTTTTCTTATTTATTTTGTTGTTTCCATTTTTATCTTTTATGCATATTTAGTGTCCAGATCCATCATGCAAACAAGATTTGTTGGCCTACCTGGAACAGATTAAGTTTTACTCTCACCAACTGAAGATATGTAGTCAAGTTAAAGCTGAGATCCAGAACCTAGGAGGAGAGCTCATCATGTCAGCTGTGAGTAGTGCCTGGCTATTTTATCATATCTAGATGATGCTTAAAACAAAACAGCTATACCTCTCCTCACCTCACCAAATCTTTTAAGTCCATGTAGGTGAGAATAAATGCAATTGGAGTATTATAATTGCATGAAATTAAATTAGCAAAGAATTCAACTACAGAAATGCTATGTCAGTAACTTGTCCTTATTTACATATTTTAGAATAAATCAGGATTTGTAAGCCACTGGGAAAAGAAATAGATATTAATTTAAAGCATGGTTTTCTGGCTTCATAAAATGTGCAGATGGAACTCTGAATTGAATCCTATAATTTTTATAAACTAAATGCCTATGGATTTGCAAATCAATGAAAAATGGCTTTATTACTATTAATTGGTATTTATTTTCCCATTTTTTATTTCTATAATATAGATTTTCAGGCCTTGAAAACTGTTATTTCTATATGTAATTGTAGAAGTGGAGCATGATAGAACATAAATAGATTTGGGAAAACTTTCATAAATTCTTTGGTGACCCTGAGTTTAAAACCACTATAAAAATGACCATGTTAGAAATAATGTCTAACTTTTCTACTCATCTTTTAATAACAGTAGATCATTTCTCTAGAGTGGGTATGGTAATAAAATAATATTTGATATCTCTATTAGATTCAGTTATCAGTGACTTTGAGAAGGACATGGACCAAGATTGTAAATTTAAGTTAAAGTGAAGCATCATGAACGTTCTAGGAACTTATATTCATGAGGACAAATGATAACAGCATATTATAAATTTGTAATTCTAGGCCTTTTAAGGCCTGTCATTGGACTTTCCCTCAGTGAACCAATATGTTTTAAAAGAACATGATTGCAAAAACAAAAGCAAAAGGTTACCATCAAGTGTAGAAGGCAGGGAACTCATTTTTATTGACTACCTAGCTCTTGCCTATATTTCATTTTATTTGACCCTCACAATAGCATGCCAGAGAGATTATTTATTTTGCTTGTTTTATTCTCACTAACATTGGAAAAAAAAGACATTCAGAAAAGTTGAAAACTTCCCTGAGGTCATACTAATAAATGTCAGAACTGGAGTTTACCTTCAAAGGCTTATGTCTTTTCTATTCAGGGGTACAGCCTGAAATCTATGATGACACTGATTACAAGCACACTGATTAAAAGTGAATAATTTGGAAATTATGTCTAGTAATTATTAGAGATAAAAAATATTTCATTTACTTGATGTTACCGTTTTGTAAAGACACAAACCAATACAACCTGTGCAATATTAGTGCCCTGACTCTTTTAAAAAAAAATGTATTTTAAGTAGTCACAGTCTATATACACAGAAACCGATGTGGGTGTATGAATACCTTACATGCATATAAATGCATATATACACATATATGTGTATATACATATGTACACATTTTGAAATATTGTATCTTTACTTTGGATTATTAGACATTGTCTTCATTTTCTCATTTAACATTATACTACTCTAACGTGTAAAATATTATTTACTTGTAGATCTAAGTCTTTCTTCCCTTTACTTTTGTCTATTTCACACAGCCACCTGTTCACCATCATTCAAAAACCCTAAATCCATACAAATTTTTATTTTCTCATTACCACTTCTGCAGGTTGTTGAAGCTAAACTTTCACCAAAAAATACTGTTAAAATACGTTACTGTTAATTGTACTTTCAAAATATAACTTCCTCCATATGTACAAATGAGTTTGTATTTCCAGTTTGGTACGATGATTTAAATTCACAAATTTACCCATATTTTCGCATAGAGTAGGCACAAGTTTATAATCCATGATTTACAACTTAAAAGCCGAATCATTACATAAAATAAGGAATAGGATTGCCAATCCAAAAGCATTTTGTCATCATTTTGTCCATAATTTGCATTTAGAAAAGATAAATCTGAACAAAAGAAACATTTCATGCCCCCTTTTATATACCTTACCGCCATCTGCTTTCAGGTAGATCCTGGAAAGCTTTTTAAATACATTCCATTTACATGTGCCGAGGAATACTTGCTTTAATCTCTCAGTGACCCTACTTCTTGTCTTGTCATCTTTCCTTTTTAAAATGAGAGGAAGCTCTAATTTATGTTGTCCTTTTTCTCTGAAATCTTTTGGAAAGTAAAAAGCACGATTCCAAAGCAGACAAACTCATTAAAAATTACAGAAACCTGTTATTCAAAACTAGATTATCAAAAGTTCACTAAATAAATTTTGCATTTCAAAATCAGGTTCATGAAACATTACTTGTAGAAAATATATTTGATTAAAAGGACGTAGGTAGAGTGATTTCTGGGTCTGGGGTGTTAGGGTTTAGGATAAAGAAGATGAATCCAGGGCATAAAGAAATATGAAGATCATTCTCATAATAGACCATTTAGTTAAAATTATTTTCCAATTATTCTTACATCTATCTGCAGTTATTCTGAAATTACGTGTTTTATTTAGAAGGAAGCCAAAGTGTAGGTCGTCCAAAACCCCAACTATGATTTGAGCATCACTGTGTTCTGTGTTATAGAACATCTGGGGGAAAGAAAGATGAATACAGGATGCCTCCTTTAAGATGATTAAATGCATGCAAAGTTAATATACAAAATATATCTATATATACAAAAATGACTCTAAGACAATATAATAAGCTGTATAATAGCGGTATGCACAAAAGCATATGGTAGGAGGTGAGGAAATAATAAACTTCACTGAGGTGGCAGGTGGGCAAGAGAAAGCTGCACACCTGGCTTGACTTTAATTTAGGCCTCAATGAATAAGCAAGTGTATACTCACGGGGAGGGAGAGGAAGAGCATTCAAGGTTGAAGGCACAGCTGAAACAAAAAATATAGAAAGAGAAAGAGAAGGAGTCTATGGAAATAGCCAACAGCCTGATGTGATTGGAAATACTTGTTCTTGGCACTGTTGGTGTGTGTATCAGGGTGGGGAATGGAAGAGAAGCTGTGAACAAAATATGGGCCGCTTAAAAAGGGTCACTTATAACATTTTAACCTTACCCTGAAGGCAATTGGGAATAATTGAAAATTTTTAAGTTTGAGATAAGCATAAGCAAATCTATGTATTTGGAAATGAACCCTTTTTTACAGGGTGGTAATAGATGGAAAGACAAGGGGCTGGAAGATAGAGGAGTATTTAGGAATGATTTTTAATTTATGTTTTAAAGTTTATTTATTTGCCTTGAGATGCAGAGAAAGAGAGAGAGAGAGCAAGAGCATGTATACTGGAAATGGGCCAAGAGACACACAGAGAGAGAGAGAGAGAGAGAGGGAGAGAGAGAGAGAATCCCACTCAGGCTCCACATTGTCAGTACAGAAGCCCAAAGCCGGGCTTGAATTCATGAACCCTGAGATCACTACCTGAGCAGTAGTCAAGAGTCAGATACTTAACTGAATGAGCCACATAGGTGCCCCACAGAATGATTTTTTAACATAGTCCAAGAGAATAGAAGTGATGCAGCCTCAAAGAGGCAAAATAAGAAAACCTGCAATGACACTTCTGTGGCGAATGGAGGTAGGGAAGGCCTCAGAAAAGCCTCGGGCAGAGGAAGCACCCTTAAGCGAGGAGGCTCAGGTAGAAACCTCTTCCCCACCACCACCACTCCAACCCCTCCTTCTCCAGAACTATCATGGTGTGTGGAGCAGATGGAGATGGGCCTCAAGATGCAGAAACCCAGTCCAGAACAGACAGGAAGAGCAGGGTACTGAGGCGATGGGAACTCTGTGTGGTGAAAGAATCCCAGTGTCTGAGAGAAGGCAGCTGATGCTCTCCTTGTCTGGGGACAACAGGGCTTGAATGGAAGCCCAGCTGCCCAAAATCTGTGGGTCCTCAAGACTGCAATCTGTGTAGCACAGGTGTAGCTTATAGGTGAGACCCCACAAAAGAACAGCCCAAGAATCTTCAGGCCTACCCAAGGCCACCCTGGACACTTGATGAAGAGTTTAGCTTCAATTTATTTTATTATTTTTTTTTATTTTAGGCAGAGAGAGAGAGAGAGAGAAAGTGAGCTAAGGAGGGGCAGAGAGAGAAGGAGAGAGAGAATTAAGCAGGCTTTGCACTCAGCCAGACGAGGGGACTGATCTCATGACCTTGAGATCATTACCTGAGCTGAGATCAAGAGTCCGCCACTGAATCCACTGAACCACCCAGGCACCCCAGGTTCAATTTCTTTTAGCCTCTAGTCCATCCTGGAACAGTCCCTCCACCCTGGGGAGTGTGGGGGTTTGTTCTGAGTGCAGAGCTTTTCCAGGAATGCTCTGACAGATGTGGGGTGGGTCTGTGCACAGCTGTTCAGTAAATTTGGTGCCACGACTGTTGGGCAGATGTGAGTCCAGAAATTTTGGTTACTGTCAGACAAGCACAGACCCATTTGTAGGTTCTGGTGAAATGTCCTTCTTGCCAGAAGGAAGTCCATTTAGAAAGCTTCTACAATAAACTAAAGTAAGTGTTCAGTATGTTGTAGAAAGAATGTTGTACTCAATCTTTAAAAAGTAAAGATGTCCATGTCTTTAAACACCTTTCAATATTTCTTGAACAAGAAAATAATTTAACAGCAGTGATTTGAGGTAGTAATTAGAGATACCGTATGCCAGACATTGTTCTGTCTGGATTATGGAACCTGACTCAGCTTCGGTTTACCCTTCAATCACATGAAAACGAAACCAACATGGCCTTCAGTGGCTATCCTCTCCCAATGAAAGTGGGAGTATATAAAAATTTAATTTAAAAAATGATAGCAGAACATGACAAAACTGTCTAATTAAATATGCTATTGCAGGTTAGTTTCCATAGCCACTTGACTATTAATGTACCAATTTAGTAATTCAGTAAAAATAGAACTCTAAGAAGATTAAAATGTACCTGGGTTACCGAAGGGCGTTCCCATAAATTTTCCATCAATTGTTCCTCTAGTGTCCTTATGCATGGTGCCAAGTGGGAGAAGCAATTGTACTTTATGAAAGGAGTCTCATAATAAAGAAGTAAATATTTTTATATTCTAGGTTGTATATATAGAAAAGAAAGATTAATCTTAAGATTAATGCAGATATAAGCATAAACACATTCAGGTTCAGATGAATGGATCTTCCTGCTGATGGATCCCATATTTTGATAAAATGGGAGGACGAGTTGACTGTTAAGATTAATTTGAATGTTCTATCCACAGTTTTATTTTAGCAAAAAAGAAAATTCAGAAGAAAATATTAAAATGGTTCTAAACAGTTAAAACTACGCTTTCCCCAAATGTTATGTTTTCAGGCCAACAATTCTTTTACACTACTTAAAACTGATTAATTATGTAATTGCCACATTTTGTTGTATTTCCTTTAATGTGTTTAATTGTGCTCCCTTACCCTGAGGCAGGTGTGCCAAAGCCACAATTTTAAAAATTGGATAAATAAATAAAACTAATCAGTCAAGGGGGAAAGATCAGCAAGACTGAAAATTTGCCAAGTGACTGCAATTCAGCTGTAGCAGAAATCAAGGGGCAGTGTGCATTCAATTAGGAATGATAGAGAAAAGCAACAATACAGCTATTGACCAAAAGAGCCACTAGGGCCTACAGAACTCAGGCAATTGAGTACAGAACGACTTAGTAGGTTAATGTGCTTGTCACGTTAAGACATTAAGGGAATTAGTTAATGAGCTTTCTCAACCTCCTGCAATCATTGGTAGTCATCAGGAAAATTGGGAAAAGTAAAAGATTTGGAAAATTAACTGAAGTATTCAGTGATTTTTAAAAGAGCTGGGAGATATATCAAATGGAATGGGGAGAGATGCAAGAAATGAAGGGGAGAGGAAAGTGATGAAGGCCAAGGAGAAAAAGTAAAAAGAAGAAAGAAGACACTTTGCCAGTACATTTAATTCTCTAGAGTGTTTTTTGTTTGTTTTTAATGCTAGGTAGGAGGCAAATGAAATAATAGATCTTAGTAGTTCAAATAATATATTTAAAAACCAGCAAAAGTATGGGGGCATTATGTTCTTTTATATTATACTGTAGTGAAGTAGACTCAGAAATCCTCTTGGTTTCTAGGTAATCTAGTGTCACAATGGATTAGATTCTCTTGAGGCTTCTGCTTGTGCTATTCATCCAGGTATAATAGCACTTGAAGGAATCTTGGAAATAATCTATTCATGTTATAACCATCTAACTCAGAGTACTCTCTAAACAAATAGGTCAAGGATTTTCAAAGACCTGCCTTTGTTCATGAAGATAGCTAACGGCAAAGCCAGGACCAGAATCTAGATCTCGTGTTCTTCACTTTATTGCTACTAAAAGTAAGCCCAATGGCCTTTTAGTAGGTTCACTAGCAAAATGACAGGGGCTGGTATGGATACATTCAGCTGGGGTGGTTGCTACAGGTATCAAGAGATAAGGAGTGGTTTTAATTGAGAGATACATGAAAACACTGAATGCAACACATACTAATTGATAATATTGGTGATTTAATCATGCCAGATTCTTTTTTTTTAAATTTTTAAAAAATGTTTTATTTATTTCTAGGAGAGAGAGAGAGAGACAGCATGAGCAGGGGAGGGTCAGAGAGAGAGGGAGACACAGAATCTGAAGCAGGCTCCAGGCTCTGAGCTGGAAGTCAGCACAGAGCCTGACGCGGGGCTCGAACCCACGAACCGCGAGATCATGACCTAAGCGAAAGTCGGATGCTTAACCGACTAAGCTACCAAGGCGCCCCTAATCATGCCAGATTCTTAAGCCTGACCAGAACACGCTCTTCAGCTTCAACATGAGAAACTAACATGAGGTAATAGGGTAAAATAGCAGACTCCAAATTAGAAGGCCCACATTGTAATTCAGACATCAGTCCCTTTGAGTCTGTTTCTTCATCTATCAATAAAACTAAAGTTTGGGATTAACTGAGGTCTATGGTCTCTTTCAACTAAGATTTTAGACTATCTTCTTTATAGTGAATAGCACATTTCTTTCTCATTTCTGCTTTTGTATATTCTTCAGCTGTTTTCTTTGTGATTACTATGGAGAGTACATTTAGCCTAAAGTTGTAATATTCGAACTTAAATTTAGGCTAGCCAAACTTCAACAACATACACAAATGCTATTCCTTTAACAACTCTACCCTCCACCCCCTTTCAATTGTCAGTGTCACAAAATTACATCTTCATATATTGTGTGTCTACAAAACATAAACAAATAAAAGTTTAATGCATTAGTATCTAAGATTATGTAGAATACAAAATGTGGAGTTAAAAAACAAATTACATTTATATTAACTTTTAGATTAACAATTGTTCCTTAAAAATGTATTAGCTTCTTAAATCATGTGGAAACAAAATATGGACTCCCACACCAATGTTACAATAATACCAGCTTTTTTTTTTTTACAAATAGTTTGTCGTCAAATTAGTTTCCACATAACACCCAGTGCTCATCCCAAGTGTCCTCCTCCATGCCCATCGCCCCCCCACATCCATCAGTCCTCAGTTTTTGTCAGCATTCAAGAGTCTCTCATGGTTTGCCTCTCTCCCTTTCCCCCACCATTTCCCCCATTCTTCTCCCCCTTGGTCCTCAGTTAAGTTCCTCCTAATCCTCCTATACGTGCAAACATATGATATTTGTCCTTCTCTGCCTGACTTATTTCGCTAAGCATAACACCCTCAAGGTCCATCTATGTTGCTACACATGGCCAGATTTCATTGTTTCTCATTGCCATGTGGTATTCCATGGTATAGGTAATCCACATCTTCTTGATCCATTCGTCTGTTGATGGACACTTAGGCTCTTTTCATGTTTTAGCTATTGTGGAGATTGCTGCTATGAACATTGGGGTACATGTGCTCCTATGCATCAGCATTTCTGTATCACTTGGGTAAATTCCTAGCAGTGCTATTGCTGGGTCATAGGGGAGTTCTATTGTTATTTTCCTGTGGAACCTCCACACTGTTTTCCAGAGGGGCTGTACCAGTTTACATTCCCACCAGCAGAGTAGGAGGGTGCCCGTTTCTCCACATCCTCGCCAGCATCTAGAGTTCTCTGATTTGCTCATTTTAGCCACTCCGACTGGCGTGAGGTGGTATCTCAGTGTGGTTTTGATTTGGATTTCCCTGATGAGGAGGGATACTGAGCATCGTTTCATGTGTCTGTTGGCCATCTGGATGTATCTTTGGAGAAGTGTCTGTTCATATCTTCTGCCCATTTCTTCACTGGGTTCGTTGTTTTTCAGGTATGGAGTTTGGTGAGTTCCTTATAGATTCTGGATATTAACCCTTTATCTGATATGTCATTTGCAACTATCTTATCCCATTCCGTTGGTTGCATATTAGTTTTTGTGGATTGTTTCATTTGCCGTGCAGAAGCTTTTAATCTTGATGAGGTCCCAATCATTTATTTTTGCTCTTGATTCCCTTGCTTTTGGGGATGTGTCAAGTAAGAAGTTGCTGTGGTGGAGGTAAAGGAGGTTGTTTCCTGCTTTCTCCTCTAGGGTGTTGATAGATTCCTGTCTCACGTTCAGGTCTTTATCCATTTTGAGTTTATTTTTGTGCATGATGTGAGAAAATGATCTAGTTTCATTCTTCTGCATGTTGCTGTCCAATTCTCCCAACACCATCTGTTAAAAAGGCTGTCTTTTTTCCATTGGATATTCTTTCCTGCTTTGTCAAAGATTAGATGGCTGTATACTTTTGGGTCCACTTCTGAGTTCTCAATTCTGTTCCATTAATCTATATGTCTGTTTTTGTGCCAGTACCATACTGTCCTGATGATGACAGCTTTGTAGTAGAAGCTAAAGTCTGGGATGGTGATCCCTCCTGCTTTGGTTTTATTTTTCAGTATTACTTTGGCTATTCGGGGTCTTTTGTGGTTGCATACAAATTTTAGGATAGTTTGTTCTAGTTTTGAGAAGTATGCTGGTGCAATTTTGATTGGAATTGCATTGAATGTGTAGA
>NW_024082092.1:0-13505 GCF_003009895.1 Hyaena hyaena | reverse complement strand
TGCTGCTGATATCTGTTTTGAGCAGTTCATTAGCTGTCATTTCTTCTTGGAGTTTCTTTGGAGGAGAGCTCTTTCGTTTCATCATTTTAGTTAGCTTTCTGGCTCTTGTTGGTTTTAAAGACCTGTTCTGCTCTCTGTATCTATGAGCGCTGCTGTATCCAAGAAGACTCTTTGACTGTCCAGGGCCTATCCTTTCAGAGAGTTTTTTTTGAATGGTATCTCTTGGTCTTCCTTGTTGGGACCTTGGTTATTTTATTTTCCTATTCGTAGTGATATTTGGGACTCTCCAACTTGTGTGCTCTGACTTGTTTCTTGAGGTAGCCCTGGAAATGAAAACAGACAGACAAACACACAGGGAGCAGGAGCACACAAACGCACAGGCTAATTCAACTAACATGCAAAGCAAGAGGGAAAACGAAAAGGTTAAGAGAAAAGATGGAGGAGGGAGGGCGAATAATAGGGAGTATAAAATACATAAAAGGGTCAAAAAGGAGAAAAGAAAAGGAGAAAAGAAGAAAACCAATGGACAACGAACAGTTTAAAGCATATAACCGGATTATCCAGCTACAGTTAAATAGCCGTGTGTATGCAGTGCTGGTTGAAGAGCATAGAGAAAGAGAAAAAGACAGGGTGGGGATGAGGCAAAATTGGAAATAGAATGAACAGGCAGAAGGGATAAGAAGCTTTTTTCAAAGAGCTAAAGGGTAGAATATAGTTGGATAGGTGAGAGAAGGATGCCGGTGTTATCCAGAGAAACTATATAGTCTAGTTACTCCTGGGAGAAAGATGAAAATGTCGGTAGGTATAGAATTTACATCTACAGAATGGACTTGTTGTGATTGTTTAAGCAAGCCTACGACCAGAGTTAATCAGGTCAGTGCTCTGGGAAAAAAAGAGAGAAAAGAGAAAGAAGAAGAAAAGAAGGATAAAAAAAGAAAAAGGGAGGCAGGCAGCTCTCAAGCAGGGATGGGCGCCGTGTGATCCAACGCCTCAGGCGGGAGCTCTGCCTTGGCGGTTGTGGGGAGGAGAGTGACGGTGCTCCAGTCCCTTCTTGAACTAAGCGCTGCACCTCACTTTTTTGGGCGCGTATACTCCCCGTACTGGGGGCGCAGCCAAAGTTGGTTGCACTCTTCAACTTAGGCCAGTCCCAATCTCCAAATCTCAGTCCGTGCACCCCCTGAAATTGCCTTAGACAGAACTTCCCAGGCAACCCCCTCCGGGAAATTCCAGGCCTCCTGCCTCGCTCTGGGTGTGGAGTCAGAATTGCTGCTTCCTTCTCTGGGTCAGGCTGGTGCGCATAGGCGGGGGCTTGCCTGCCGGGTGCGAGGAGCCCGAGCCCGCTGGAGTGAGGAAAACCGGGTCCCTCTATGTCTCGTCACCTGAAACACGAACTCGCGGAGAAATCTCCCAGTTTTTAGCTCTTTGCCTTCCCTCCAGAGTCCCAGCCAGCCAGGAGTGCGGACGCCCGGGGTCCGCGTGGCTCTTTCAGGGGCCCAAGCCTCCCGGGAGGACAATGGCGGCAGGCGCCCCGCCACTCTGAAGTCTAGCCTCCAGGAGCCAGCACAAAGAAGCAGTTTGTGTGCTCAGCCCCGCCCAGGACCAGTTGGCGCGAGGGGACCTGGTGTGCAGGTATTTGGCAAGTACGGTCTTTCTGTGCACCGAGTGGAGGTTTTTCTGTTTCGGACTCTCTCCTTTCCCCCTCTCACTCCCCATAGAGGGTAGAGAGGGATCGCCTCCCACCCTGGAATCTCTGATCCCAGCCCGATTTTATCTTCCCCAGTTCGCACTCACGTTAGAAGGCTCTCTCAGTGGATTCTGCATCCTTTTTCTCCCAATCTCTCAGGTTTTGTAAGGTTTGCAATGGCTTCAGATCTTTTCCGTGTGATGTATGGGCGCGAGTGCATGTACGGAGCTCCTTACTTCTCCGCCATCTTGCCCCCTCCCCCAATACCAGCTTTTATAATGACCCATGTTTTTACCTTTACTGATATCTTTATTTCTTCATACAACTTTGAGTTACTGTCTAATGTCTTTTCATTTCAACCTACAGGACTCCCTTTAGCATTTCTTTTAGGACAGGTCTAGGGGTGATGGACTCTCTTAGCTTTTGTTTAGCTGGAAATCTCAATTTCTCTTTCACTTTTGAAGGAAAATTTTGTTGGGTATAGTGCTCTTGATGGACAGTTTTTCTTTTACCACCTTGAATATATTATCTCATTACCCTCTGGCCTTCAAAATTTCTGATGATAAAGCTGCTGATTACTAATTGAGGTTTGCCTTTAAGTGATAAGTTTCTTCCCTTTTTTTGGCTTCAAATTCTTTTGTCTTTGGCTTTCAGCAGTTTGATTATAATGTGTCTTGATTCCTTGATTCTTCTTTTTTTTTTTTTTAAAAAAAATGTTTTATTTATTTCTTAGGAGAGAGAGAGACAGCGTGAGCAGGGGAGGGTCAGAAAGAGAGGGAGTCACAGACTGAAACAGGCTCCAGGCTCTGACCTGGCAGTCAGCACAGAGCCCGATGCGGGGCTCGAACCCGCGAACTGCGAGATCATGAACTAATCGAAAGTCGGACGCTTAACCGAGTAAGCCACCCAGGCACCCCTTGATTGGCTTGAGTCTTCTTGAGGGCATAAGGCTTGGAAGTTTATTAAGCTTTTTGGATGTTAATATACATGGCTTTCATCAAATTTATGAAATTTTCAGCTATTATTTATTCAAATATTATTTCTGCCTCTTTCTCTATTTGGGATTCTCACAACAGATGTGTTGTTGGCTCAGTTATATACCACAAGTCCTTCAGGCTCTAGTCATTTTTCTTCAGCCATTTTTCTGCCTGTTCCTTGGACTTGTTCCTTTTTTTCCCCCCTGTCTTTAAGTCCACAAATTCTTTCTTTTGCCTGCTTAATTTGGCCTTTTAACCTCTCTAGTGAATTATTCTTTTAGTTATTTTTCAACTATAGAATTTATTTTTGGCTTCTTTTTAGGTCTCCTATCTCTTACTGATATTTCCAATGTGTTCATACCTCATTTACTTGACTTTCTTCGCATCTTCCTTTAGTTCTTAGAGCAACTTTAAGACAATTGTTTTATAATCTTTGTCTAGTAGATCTGCCTTTATCCTTTTGCCAGGGATCATTTCTATTGGTACATACATATTTTTCCCTTGAATGGAACATACATTTTTTTTCTTTATATGATATACACTTTTTTTTTGTTAAAAACTGATCGTTTGAATATGATAATCTGGTAACTCTGGAAATAAGATTTTCTTCCTTCTCTAAAGTTTGCTGGTTTATTTATTTGCTTTATTTTTGTTTTGATTTGTGGGTATGTTGGGGGGAAGTTGTTTTGCTTTTTAATTACTATAGGCTATCTTTGTGCCAAGAATCAACCTGAAGAGAATACTGGACGTCTACTCAAGTCTTTTTTGAGCCTGTGTCTTCCACTGGGCATATGCAGTAACTTTCTAATTTTTCCTGTAGATGTGGTTGCTTTTGAATGTCCTAATTTTTCACATCTGTCTTCTAAAAGGAAGAAAAAAGGAGAATAATGACAGGGGTTATTAAAGGTGCCAGACTTTTTTAAAAAAAATATAGTTTATTTTTGAGACAGAGGGAGACAGAGCATGAGTGGGGGGAGGGGCAGAGACAGAGGGAGACACAGAATCCAAAACAGGCTCCAGGCTCTGAGCTGTCAGCACAGAGCTTGATGGGGGGCTTGAACTCACCAACCGTGAGAGCTGAAGTTGGATGCCCAAACAACTGAACCACCCAGGTGCCCCAAGGTACCAAACTTTTAAAGTACCATAATGTACTTTCCAAGACTTTCTCTGGAAGTTGCAAGCCTTTACCTGACTCCAGAGTTTCTAAATGATGATATAATAATGTCAGATAACAGTTTCCTATTCTACCATTTTTTTCTGGAATCCTTGATCTTATTCACATCCTTTACCGTCCCTTTTCCTTTCTAGTTTTTATCCAAAATTTTTGTTTGAGCACCAATTGGTAAATTATAACATGACATACCAAGTTGTGTTTTGATTTGTGTTAAAAGAATGCTTCTAGAATTTTGCTTACACACTATGCATTAGTGAGAATGAGATCAGATGCTTTAGGAGTTTTCTGTTAATTTTAGAGTCATAGGAAAGTGAGATGTGTATCAAAATGGAGTAACATTTTTTCCAATAATTATAAGATTGATTTCATATGGTTTTACTAAGGCTAATGTGGTATCTGTTACAGAATAGCAGTGATCTGTTTTGTGTAATTAGATCCTCTTTGTGTAATTAAGAGATGGAGAGGACAAAATATCTGCCTGAGACATCTGTGTACATGCATGCACACATACACAGAGACACAGACACACACACACAAGGTTTAGAAGGAAATAAATGGAGGGGGGTAAAAATATAAATGTGATGTGAGAGTCTTTTCCATTAAATTTACTCCTAATAGCAATTGCGATATTTTTATTTGTATGTCATACAACTCCACATTATTAAAAAGGAAAATATTCAAAGAATTTAAAACTTAATGGGAAAATTTTTTTCTGCTTTAGAAGAAAGAATTGGCTTAATTGTTTTCAATCCTTAGAAAATAAGAAAGGGGATTAATTAATTCTAGTGTGTGCTAAACAACTCAAAACACAGAACTTTATAGAAGTGAGAGAGAGGCCATGAAAGTGAGCAAGATGTACTTGGCAGCTATGGGGTGCTGTGAAATTCCCCAACAGGGAAAGTGCAGCCGAAGGAAAAGAGCAGAGCTGGATACAAACATTCTGATGTTCATGAGTTCAGTTGGAAGACAGGGAGAAAAATCACAGAAGAAAAAGAATGGGAAGAAAAAAATAAAGGAGCTAAGGATTCTAGGACAGCAAAGTGCTGGTGTCCAACTACCTTTATCCAAAGGTGTTGATAAAGGCAGAACTGAAAGCAGATGTGAAAAGAAGGTGAAGGCGGTGGCAGTATGAATGCCATTTGCAAAAGTAATCATTTCATTCCACGGGTCTTGCTGAATTTGTGCTTGGGGTAGGTTTATGAAGTAATACTTGTTATATTCACAAGATAAAGTTTCCTGTGTGTTTGTGTGTGCGTGTGTGTGTGTGTGTGTTTGCCCTTGCAAAATTAATGCAGTCCACATTTTGATTGGAGTAAAGTCTGAATGATATTAAGAGCAAATAAATAACTGTTAATAGTAAATGCTATGTATTGACTTTTACATTTTGTTTACTCCAGAGCTTCACATTTTTGACACCTTTGGTATATGGGATTGGGGCTAGATTTGGGGAGGCTATCCTGTGCATTGTAAATATTTAGCATGGCCTCTACCCATTAGATGCCAGTGCCCCTCCCCAGTTCAGTTGCGATAACCAAAATGTTTCCAGACCTGTCAAATGTAAAATCATCCCTGGTTCAGAACTATTGGATTAAGGAAGGTAAGTATTAAGGGAAAACTAATGCGGTTTTAGATGTTGTTACTCCTTCCTGCTGGATCCCTTCACCTGGTAATTCGCCCATCTCCCAGCTCCTGCAAGTGTTGGCTGCTGACATCCCCTCGCTGCTCCCTTCTCTGGATAATTGTCTTCACCCTGTTTGGGTGATTATACACCATGACACCTGCATGCCTTAGAAGCCTATAGTTAGTGATGGAAAGAGAGGAGCATATGAAAATCTAGACTCCTTGCCTCAAGATGGAACTAACTCTGCTGTGCAGTTTCACAGTTCCCTATGAGATAGGCTGTCGCTGGACTTTGGCTGCAACTAATAATGTTTAGTTGTACCTTCTCCCATCCTATGCTTCTTACTTCCCTACCCTTCTCCTGAGAACAACAAAAACCACTCTCAGGCTTTCTGGAGATACCTCCTCTAAAGACAAATGATAGCATCATTGCATCCTTTACTGTCATTTTTTTCATTGATGGAAAAGAGGCTATAGGACAATTTGCTTAATTTGGTGAATGCACCACTCTTATTGACACATTCATGTATATTATTTCATCCTTTCTACATGTAAACTTGTAGCAATTTGTTGACAAGAAAACTAAAGCTAACAAGTGAATATAACTTGCCAAATGTCATGTGGTGATTAATTGATGGAGTGAAAATGCGAATGCAGGTTCTAGTTTCAGGGTTCTTTGTTATATGACACTAACATATGCTTATTTTCATTTTGGTACCCCAGAACAATAATAGAAATGAGTAAATAGGTCCTTATTCTCTTTTTTAATTTTTTTTAAAAATTATTATTTATTATTATTATTGAGACAGAGAGAAACACAGCATGAGTGGGGGTGGGACAGAGAGAGAGGGAGACACAGAATCCAAAACAGGCTCCAGGCTGTGAGCTGTCAGCACACAGCCTGATGTGGGGCTCAAACCCATGAACTGTGAGATCATGACCTGGGCCAAAGTCAGACGCTCACCTGACCCAGGTGCCCCAATAGGTCCTTATTCTCAAGGAATTCAACTGGAAAGAAAAGACAGCATAAAAATTAATATAGGAAATGTTAATTTGCAAGTAGAATTTGTATTCCTCATGCACTTGAAAAGTTGTAGCAGTTTCACAAATCAACACAAATATAAGAATCAGAAACTAAAAATAACAGGCCCTCAAGAATTTTTAAAAATTAAAAAAAAAGAAAGAAATGGGCATTGCCAAGTCTTTGGTTAAATTAGTTACTCCAATTGAGTATATTTACTGGAAATTAAAAAGTAACTAAATTACATAGTTGCCATTATTTGATGAAAGCATAGACATTTCTCAATAACAATTGTTCCTAACCTAGGCATCTATAAAAGATAGAAATGCTCAGATACACATTACTTACATTGACTCTCAATAATTCCTAAACTTACAACATTAAATCTTAATTTAGTGAAAGCTTTTCAGTAGGGACTTGTGATAATATGATCTGGAAATGCTGTTTTTCTGTTGTAACTGATCACAAAGAATAACCCTCTGACAACTCCAGGGGAACAAGTGAAGTAAGTCATTGCAATATTAGATGTCTTGGGAAAGTTTTTGTTTAAGCCCTGGGTCACAGGCAATTCATGGGTGAAGTGTACAATCAAGTTCGGTGTTTTTTCCAAAGGGATACAGACCCCTTAGATATCACTCATACACTGAAAACATTGAACAGCTATTGTGTGTATGTGTGTGTGCACACACACAGTGCTATTTCTTATTGCTAATGACAGAATTGACATTCTTTCCTGAAAGTTTTAGGAACTTCACTTATCCATTGAACCAGATGTGGAATACAAATCCACTCTGCTTCTGCACAAAGACAAATCATTTTTAGTCTACCGTCAGGTTCTGTATCACATAGCACAGAAAAAGCATATAATGAAAAATACACTTAAAGATTTTTCTGGTCAACGACACTGAATTACCCACCTTAGGTTAAGCTCTATTGTTGTAGCAAACAGCTTTCAATTCTCGATGACTTAAAACAACCAAGTTCTTATTTTCTGCTCACATTTAAGTCTAATACAAGTTGGTAGAGGGCTTTTCTCTTCATAATCGGAACCAGGGTTTATGTATTTCCTGGAATCTCCCTGTGAGGCCTCCATCATATCTGTACTAGGAAAGGGAGGGCTAGGACGTTGCTCACTGACTAACAAATACCTTGCAGAAGGGAATAAGCCACTGCATGTAAGGTGCTTAGCATAGTGTCTAGCATCTGGCAGGTGCTCGTTAGCCAGTGGTGGTGGTGGTGGTAGTTACAGTAGGAGGAGGAGTAGTAAAGTGACAGCTAATATGGAATAACGTTGACTCTACCTGAACTGATTTTATTCATTAATATGTTTCATCTAATTGTTATAAGGTATTTGTTTTCAAATTAAGTTTAAAGGAAGAGGCTAGGAAAATGTTCTCCTTTCAGTGGTCATTTCCTTGCATATTATATAACAATTTATTGCTCATTACTGATTTAGCAATAGCCCTTTAAATGGGCTTTAAAGATGACTAATTATGTTACTTCTGTGCCAAGGTTAGAGTTTGGTTCACATGTAGCTGATGAGTGATGGAAGAATTGCACAAAGTAAGTTTTAGGCTATCCTTAACAGTATTTAGCATAAAGAGATTTTCAGATGGATACTTTAATCTCCTTGGCCTTTAATTTCCTTGTTGTGAATGCAAATGGAGATATTTTGCTCTTAGATTGGCAGATAGATTGGGAGAGATAATTTTGTTCAACACTAGAGTGTTTATGCAAATGTCACATGTTCAGAATTTCAATGACAATATAGAGTAGAACTTCAGCTACCAAAAAATTCAGGGGAATCATTCTGGCAAGATTAACATTTCTAATAGCATGGGATTTTAAGATGTCAGGTGGAGTGCAATAGCTGAATATGCCTCAGAACTGTTTAAGAGCAGCACAGTATTAGCAAACAAGTAAGTGTATTTGGCAATAAATGCCAGAGATCTGTAGCACATAAAATGCTCTCATTTGGGTTGTCTGAAGAATTTCATAGAAAATTTGAGCTAAATAGTGAAGAATTCAACAAATTCGGTTAGGTAGAGAGGAGAAAAGCTGAAAATATAAATTGCCCCAAAATACAAGGTTATATTTTAATAATAAATTTTTAAAAAGCCCTATTATGATTAAGGTATAGTGTAAGTATAGACCCATAAACATTTTGCTTGCAAGTTTGTGTGTGTGTGTGGGTGTGGGTGTGTGGGTGTGTGAGAATGTGAGTGAGAGAGACGGAGACAGACAGAGAGAGTAACAAGAGACAGAGGGACTAGGTGATAGGACTATGTTTCATCAGGCTAAATCAGATTCTATTCAGGGTTAAAGGAATAAAGAGTGGTGTGTGCATGTGCAATTTTAGTTTGTATATGTAAACCATATGTGTGACATATGTATTTATCTGTGTATGTATATGAAATTGAGTATTAAATATCTGAAATGCATTTGCTTTCATAATCTTTACCCAAAAAAGCTGACATGAGATAGCCAATATTAATAGTATTTTATAGATATGGAAACTGAAAAACATGTTGAACAACTTCTCCAAGATCCCAAACTTGTTGGGAGGTGGGGAAGATCTTAAACCCAAGCCTCTGATCCTAAAGCATATGCAAGCAATGCAAAGATGCCCAGCAGAGGAGCACACAAGCTTGGGTGAAATGGAAAACTGAGCAGATGCAGGATCCATATCTCACACTTTGAGGAGATGGGGCACTTTTCTAGGACAAGGTTTCATTCTTCACCTCTGTGATAATTATAGTAACAGTAATGATAACAACAATGATAGCTAAAATCTATAGAGTTCTTAACAACTAGACATTTAAATACTTGATATGTATTAATTATTTTATGCACACAACAGTGCTCTGAGGGAAGTTCCATTTTATTAATGCTCTAAAGAAAGTCTCATTTTGTAAATGAGAAACTAAGGCTCAGAGAGCTTAAGGACAAGGAAAATCTGTCTCTTTCTCCTTCTCCTCCACCTCCATCCTCTATCTCTCTCTCATCCACGAGGGGCTCTGCCACCCCTACTATTCAGTGTTAGTGGCTTTGGGGGCCACAGAGACGAAATCAGAGTCATTCCTTATCTGTCCTTCTGTTCACATACCTGGTATCCCATATTGGCCACGTTGTGTTCCAAAATAGCCCACCATAGGCAAGCAAGTACACTGGAATCATTTGCGTGGTCTTTGACACTCCTTTCTGGAGTGGAACTTGAAACACAGCATTTTAAAAGCTCAAATGTATTCCACCTACCCTACTTGAGTTCTCAGGAAAGTTCTTCCAAACAAAGGGCATTACCCTAAGGCATTTCTGCACACAGCCTGTCACTAAAGTAAAATGAAACTAACATGTTCATGCATGTGTCAGTGCCAGACTACCTAAAAGGCACCACTAATTATCTGTGGTCCTGGCAACATCCAGTCATTTTTCACAATTGAGCCAACAATAGCTTTTGAATTTTTGGTCATTTTTATGCTCATGTCTTCCCTACAGCTCACTATATACATCTGCCTGGTTATTACTATATTTTTTTGACCTTTATTTGGTCTCTTTTGTGTATTAAGCAATACTGGAGTCTATGAAACAAGCCTCCCCTTTGTACCATTTAATTTAATTAGACCTCTCATTTGAGCTCTTGCTGAGTCAATATTTAGTTCCTTGTCTATATCCCTGGGACAACCTGAAGCATTCCATACGCTAGCTAAATGGCTTAATATGCATGGACATATGAGCTGAATGCCTTAGTTTGCATTCTCTCTTCCCGCACAATATCCAGGGGACGCCACTACAAAACTCCTTCACTTTGCCTCTCTGCTTAATTGTGCTCTTCCACAGTTTACCTGGCAATTCCTTTTTCTGGATTATAAATTATGGTGGAACAGAAGGAAGAGCAATCCTCAGCATTGTCTCACTAATTTTGTTTGTAGAACTGTTTCTCTAGTGTAGCATTTTCAAATGGGTCCATTATACATCTGCTTCTCTGCCTGGGAGACCCACGCCAGGTGCAGTGCTATCAATGGCACAGTTTTGCCTGATGGCATCAAGTGCCCGGGAATGGGCTGAAAAGAAAGGGGATGAACGGAGCTTCAGAACAACTCCAGGTTGTTTCTCCTCTGGAGGGGTCAGTGTAAATATTAGAGCTGTTTGTGGTCTGTGCTGGGTCACATCACTGGGAAAAGTGATGTGAAAGCTGAGAAGGGACGGTCTACTAATTCACACAAGAGGGCTTGAAGATCTTGTCTTGCCAAAATTTCAGACTTGAAAGGACTTCTCAGGTAAAAAAAAAAAAAAAAAAAAAAAAAAAAAAAAAAAAAAAAAAAAAATTAAAAAAAAAAAAAAAAAAAAAAAAAAAAAAAAAAAAAGATTTTATTTTAGCAATGGTCTCTGGGAACATATACCAGGGGCATTTACCTGAGTATAAAAATACATACATTCATACATGCAAGCAGTAGTTTTTCTAAAAGGTAAATTTGTGCTTGCTTTTTCAATATAAAGTTTAGATACAATAGTACAAGAATAGCTAACTTGCTAAAGCCTTGAGATATGTATGGCACTGTTTTTTGGGTTTTTTAAAAAATTTTTTAAGTTTATTTATTTATTTTGAGAGATTGAAAGCACACTGAACATGCGGGGGTGGGGGAGGGGAGGGGAGGGGCAGAGAGAGAGGAGAGAGAGAATCCCAAGCAAACTCCAAGTGCTATCAGCATAGAGCCCAATGTGGGGCTGGAACCCACAAACCTTGAGATCATGACTTGAGCCAAAATCATGATGCTCAACCAACTGAGCCACCCAGGTGCTCTGAGTAAGGCACTGTGTTTTATATGCAGCATTTCTTTAGTTATTAACTGCCTAGTGAGTATCACCATCTCTATATGCAAATGATCAATGCATGTCTCATGGAAGTTTCATAATTTGTCCATGTTCACATATCTATTGCAAGATGAAGCCAGAAGGAGAACTCAGCCCTTTTGGACCCCAAAGTTTACCCATAGCTTTATAAAGAAGTTTCTGCTCTATAAAGAAATTGAATCAAAAAGGAGGGACCTATATATGATGCCTACACCTACAGGGCTCCCATACTGTTCATGTCTGTGGGTCCATGAGCTGGCATAAATGGAAATCCCAATAGGAGGGTGTACTTTGCCACTCTACCATGCACATGGAGCAAATGCACTCTAGCTGCATGCAACAAGTTGGATTGATGTAAGGTCATTTGGAGATTCTATTCTTCCTGTGTCATTACACAATATGGCATTATCTCTCATTAGAGTATCCCATTAGTAATATTTGAGAGTATAGGTGCAGTTGTGATCCATTTAGATCTCTGAGTGAAACTCATCACCCTAAACATTTATAATACAATGCATATTTAAAAATAGCATTATTACCAATAGCAACAACAGTGACAGTGGTTTAACTTTGACTGGGGCTTGCTATGTATGAGGCAGTATTTGAAGTTCTTTGCATGTATTATTTTATTTAATTTTCAAGGTAATTTTATAAAATCCCTGTTATAGTCACAACATTGCAAATCAAATCCTGACACAAGATTAAGTAACTGAACTCTGAACTGATAAAATTAATGTGTAGGGAACTAAGCTTTAGATTTAGGCCTTTTGATTCAAAGTTTACACTCCCAACCCATGCATTTCACTGTCTCTGGAAAGTAAGTATCCCTGAGGTAAATGAATAATTTATTTTAGCTTAGTGACAAAAAATTCTTCTGTTCTAAATATCTTTTCAGTTTTTATTCTCTTACATTTTTCTTAGAAGAAATTCAGATTAGAAGATATATTGGTAAGGGGAAAGGAAAGAAAAAAGAAGAAAGGAAAAACAAATGTGTATGGATACTTCTTCTATTTCAATCCTTCTGGCAGTGGAGATCTTGCTATTATTCCAAAGCTCTAATTCATCTCCACCTTCCCTCCACACCACCAGAGAGAGAGCCTATCCCACATCCTCCCCTAAATTTTATTTTAATATTTTTAAGATCAGTTTACTTTAATGAAAACTGAAAAAATAAGTATTGAGCTCTTCTCTGAAATCGAAGCAAAATGGTTTTAACACTTGCAAAGATTCACCTATATCAAATATGTTTTTCTTTCTGTACTATCTAAACAAGCAAAGGAAAAGAAAGCAGATGGTGGGGGTTCTGGGCACACATTTCTATGAAATGAACATTGCATGTTAAAGTGGAGTGATACAGAAACCTCAAATCTTGAAATAAGTCATAAACAAGGGTTGAGATTTTCCAAAATGCAACTTTACGACTTACATTCTCCCCATTTGTGCGAGTCATAAGCATCTTTAGAACATTTCAGGACTGTGATTAAGTTTCAATGAGGTGAAACAAACTACAATCACATTCTTGAAGGAAAGTGTAGAATCAATTTAATAAAGATATTTAACACAAAATGGAGGAGGAATTAATATAAGTGAAGCTCTGTTTAGCACATAATTAGCACTGCTTATTTGTGTATTTAAATGGTGTAAAATTAGCTACATTTTTTACTATATTTGTGATCTTAGATAAGATAATTAACCTCCTTTTCCTCATCTTTAAAATGGGTATTTCGACTTGACATCTCCCATAGAATTTGTGTGGTTTGGAGAAATAGATGTGTTAGTGGATATAATATTTTGGATATGTTAATGAATCACTAAATGCTAATTATTATTTTGGGATTCATGATAACCATAACTTAAATACTTTATGTATAGCATGAGTAAAACAAGAAAGGTTGAATAGCAGAGAAAGCTTAGTACTACCTTGTGTAATAGTGCTTTCTTTTGTGAAAAATATTCTAAGTTTTGTAAGCTGATTTATGAATAGGCTATAACACTCAAATTTGACTGAGAACCTGGGAATGCCAGTATTTCATCATAAATAAAATTGAAATATCTACACTATGATTTTTATTTTTTTATTTTTTATTTATTTATTTATTTTTTTACAAATAGTTTATTGTCAAATTAGTTTCCACATAACACTCAGTGCTCATCCCCAAAGTGCCCTCCTCCATGCCC